>NC_083576.1:11628105-11828105 GCF_027579695.1 Neoarius graeffei | reverse complement strand
CTAAAAAAATACAAAAAAAGCAACAAAATACGGAATAAAAGTATTTGATGGTAAGAACGCATCTATTTTCATTTTTCAAGAATTATAGCATTTTTCACAAATTGCTTGTCATTTCGCCAGTTTATTTACATTCTAAACGGAAATTATTTTATCAGACGTTTTATATAAATCTATCAAATTTTCAAAAAATAATAAAGATACTGTTTCTCAAAATCCAGTGAATGTGGATAGAATAAAACAATTATTCCACTCAATCTCGCCGTACGTGGCTTATAGCCGACTCAGCACTACACGTCTCGTCGGCTATCAGCTCATGTATGACTTGATTTCGTGGAATAACTTAAATATATTTATCACACACACAAGGTTAGAGGTGCAGAAAGTTCTCATTTATGACACTAAATTAGATAGTCACTCGCCTAATGGAGTTAAATTTGATTAAAATGTAGCAATAGCAATGTGACATTAAGATATCCATATGTAATTCCATAACATATTGAAATATATTTATAATGTCTTGCATATATTTAATAATTAACTCAATTTGCTTGCAACTTACAAGAAAAATAATTGAACACCAGCAGCAGATTCAACACCAGTGTCCACCTGTTGATTGTGAAAGTCCCTCAGAGGCGCATGCACATTCTGTGTATTCAGCTGTGAGAAGATGCTCTTTGTTGTGAAAGAGTGATCCAGGTCCATCATAAGTTAAGAGTGAACTAAAGTGCTACTTTGGCAAGGACGTTGTTTGGAAAAACTATGTTAGCTTAAAGATGGATTTTAAGATGCACTTAAAGATGCTCTTAGCCTTAAGAGGCTTTCAGGAAACCCACCCTTGATTGGTCAGCAGGTTTGGACAGTAGATCTGGCTGTAATATGAACAGTAGGTTTATATTAATGTGCTTGTTCGAGTACATTGTTGTTTCTATAGTAACAGTTCAAACACAGGGACTTGACTGGCAGAAACAACGTAATCTAAGACTAACAATAAATAAATTAAAGAAGAGATCTCATTTTCAACAAGGAATTTTTTTTTTAAAGGAAATGTTTAACATTATTTCGGAGTCTCAGGTGTCAGCACTTTGTAACAGTCAGAGTGCTTTGTAAAGTTTCCTGGGACAGAAAAAGTTTACACTTTCCAGTTTCTCAGTAAATGACAAGCTGCATTTTACTTTTGCATAACTCTTTCACTCAGACATTTATTTATGATAAAGTAATGACTATTGATATTATTTACAGTGCCCTCCATAATTATTGGAACCCCTTAAAAGCTTAAAACGTTGCTGAATAACCAGATTTATGACTCCTGCAGACACTGACTACCGTAGGTCAAAAGCACTAATCACACTAGAGACATGATGGTTTTTTTAAAATCCTTTAACAAAACTTGTCAAGTTTTTTTCCCCCTTCACATGCTTATAATTTAAAACATACAGTAACTTAAAAATAATTTTAAGGGTTCAACTGTTCCATCACCCCACACACTATACAATCTCTTTTCTTCCGTTTTGCTTAACTTTCACTTCCCCCTTGCAGCTGTGCACTTTAAAGTATGCTAAATCAGTTTACTCAGATTCTGGACCTTGTGTCATTCTCTCGAGGCATTTTCCTTACGCTTCAAAGGTATCAAAGTGTGCCTGATACTTTCAAGACTGAAAGTTGATCGCAGTCAAGAGTGGCCCGGTTTATTCATGGCTTGTTGCACAGCAAAAATGAATGGATCTTCATGCTTTTTGGAGACTGTATGCCAGCCATGTATGAGTATCATGGGCTTTGGGGAGGAAAGCTAGAATTTTTGCACTCACGCTATGAGTTGGTGATTTAATTTCAGAATCAAGAGAATGATCTACTTAGAGCAGATATGCTCTTGGCATTTTGATGAGCATCTGGGTAGGAGCTGTTGATAAGGTTATAAATAAAAGTGGGATTACAATGAAGAAATTAGCATGAGTTTGTATATAATTAGTGGTATTCAATCAAATTAGCCACTTTAGAAAACGAGTGTGTGCCATCAGAATAGAGCAGTGATGATTTCATCATGGAATATGATATTTTACTTAGAGTCATATTTTATTGGTAGATGCATCAAAATGGCTGCATTATGCCCCATCTAGGGGTGTCAGACACACCAGGAAAAACAAACCCCATCTTTGCCAAGTCCAAGCAGCCACAAGGACAAGCAAGTTGAAGGTGACAAAACATGGGTTTTTATTGACAAAGAACGATATAACAACCTGGGTCTAACTTCAGGGTGGACCAAGGCTAAAACAAACAAGTCTAACTGGGAAGTTAATCTTATAAACTTACAAACACTTACCTCCCTAACTACATAAAACAGGATAACAGAACTGGAAGTCCATGCATACACCTCCAACAGCCGCTAACAAATGGACCCTACAAGAGGACTCTAACATGCCTCACTACCTCACACCATCACTATCTTGGATGTATTTATAGCCAATGACCTGGTGGGGCAGCCAATCATCCATCAGACTGGAATACGAACCCACCAACCGGTGGTCAGTGGTGGAGACAATCCACCAATCATCTTCCTGTCTTGACACACATCGGCAGAAAAATAATATAATGACAACAATGTAAAAAAAGGATACGTAAACACAAATTACAACCACAGTAGTAACAGCTGACAAAACTTTACTAAAAAAAGGGTTGGGGTATATTTTTCTGTTTGGGACTAAATACTGAACATGGCTTGAAAATGCATTGAATTGTTGATGCTCTTTAAGATTGATGTCATCATGTTCATCAAGTTTACTAAGTAGCAGGATATTGTAGTCTAAAACCTGGTAACTATTTTCCAGGCGTTTCAGACTTGACCATACATGATTCATTCCAAATCACAGAACTGGTTCAAGGAAACACATAGTGAAGGTTTTACTCCAGCATGAGCATTTTAGTCTCCAGATTTGATTCAGATTGAAAACCTGAGCTCTGAATTCAAGAGGAAAGTCTATGTAGCAGCTTTAACATTCGGGCAATGAGGAACAGGGAGACAGGCATCACAATGCAGGTATGTTTTGATTTTTTTTTTTTTCTAATTTTCCAATTACTGGCCATCTAGAAGACACACAGAGACAGCCAGCAATTAGACACCGTTGTAACTCATCTCATGTTACCTGTTGGTTCAAACTGACTCCTCACTGTTCATAGCCAACACTTGACCACGCCCTCGCTGCCACAGTTTACATTCACAAACTTCAGAATATAAACGAGTTGGAAACATTATGAATGGAGGAATGTACAAGAGTCTTCTATGAGTGTCTCGAACCTCATTAGTCTCTGGCCCTTACCTCATGGGATAAGGTTCCCATCATGTAGTGTGGGAATGTAACATAACCATGTAACATTTCATCTCAAAACATTAATTTTACACATTTATATTTATGGTTGCCAATAACTCTACAGTTATTGACATCATCCCATATTTTAGATCATTGGCTAGTTAATGAGTTTCTAGTCCAGCTGTGTGTTTTTTGCAACATGAACAAAAAATATAACAATCAATCACTTTTTATTGTCATTGTCATAAATAACAACGAAATTCTGTTGGAGCAACCCAGCCATACATAGTAGGCGTAAAAGTGCATAATGTAAAAAGTCCATAGTAGTGCAAAGTCCCATAATACCCATTATAAATAGAGTCCAGTGCAGGCACAAAATGTAAACGGTCATAGTTCTGGCAGTAAGAGGTATATCAGAAACAGGGGCACCAAAAACAGAGAGCATGGTCAGATGTGGAGTTAATGTAATGTTGCAGCAATGCAGAGTCCAGTTCACAGTTATTGTAGGGTGAGGTGTGGTTTACTGTCCATGGGAGGAGGGGAGAGAGGGGAGTGGGGCACTGTTCAGCAGCCTCACTGCCTGAGGGTATAGGCTTTGGGCCATTCTGGTTGTTCTGGCTGGTAAGGCCCTGTACCTTCTGCCTGAGGGCAGCAGGTGGAACAGGTGATGGGCCGGGTGGTGTTGGTCACGGAGGATGTTATGCACTCTCTTCAGACAGCGGGAGGTGTAGATGGTACTGATCTCTGGTAGAGTGGTCCCCATGATTTTCCCCACTGTTTTTACCACCCGCTGGAGTGCCTGCTGTTCGGCCTTAGTGCAGCTGGAGAACCACACAAGGAAACCATACATCAGAACACTGCTGATGGCACAGTTGTAAAAGTTCACCATCAGCTGTTTCTGGATCCTGGCATTCTTCACTTGCCTCAGGTAGTAGAGCCGTTGCTGGGCCTTTCCTACCGCTGAGGTGGTGTTGATGCCCCAGAACAGGTCCTCAGTGATGGTCACTCCCAAGAATTTGAAGTACATCACCCTCTCCACCGCCTCATTGCCGATAAAGAGTGGAGGGTGGTTGTTTTGTCTCTTCTTGTGGGGTCCACAATCATCTCCTTGGTCTTCTTGATGTTCAGTATGAGATTATTACCCACACACCATGACGCTAGATGTTGCACTTCAGCCCTGTAATCCATCTCATTATTGTTGCTGTTGATAAGTCCGAGCACTGTGGTGTCGTCAGCGAATTTAACAATGAGATTGGAAAGACAAGAAGCAGAGCAGTCATGTGTGAACAGGGTGTAGAGCAGAGGGCTAAGCACACACCCTTGGGGGGGCCCAGTATTGATTGAAAGGGTGGAGGAAGTGTGCTTGTCTACTCTCACACTCTGTGTTCGGTTTGTCAGAAAGTCCACAATCCAATTGCACAGTGAGATGTTCAATCCAAGATGGTGTAGTTTGGCCTGGAGCTTGAAGGGCCAGATTGTATTAAAGGCCAAGCTGAAATCAACAAAGAGGAGCCTCACATAGGTGTTCTTCTGCTCAAGATGCTCCAATAGTGAATGGAGCACGATGGCAATAGCATCCTCAGTCGACCTGTTCTGTTTGTATGCAAATTGGTATGGCTCTGTAGGCGGTACGTCCCGCTAGCTCAATAGCAGCATCTGGAGTGGTGCTGTCCAGCCAGGTTTCAGTGAAAATCATGCAGCAACAGTTATAAATAGTCCTCTTTGCTGTCATATGTCGCCGTATCTCATCCATCTTGCCACGGATTGACCGGGCATTAGAGAGAAAGATGGTAGGAAGCGGTGGTTTGAATGGATTAGCCTTTAGCCTGGCCCATACGCCAGCCTGCTTACCCCTCTTCTGCCACCGCTCACAGCGCCTCCTTCGCCGGCCTACCGCTGCGGGGTCCCCAGGAGATGGTCTGATGATCTCCGGAGGATAATACTCGGCTAACAGATGGTGTGCTCCAGTGTTTAATTGAAGGAGTTCAGAGCGGCTGTATTGGAGTGCCACTGCCCTGAAAACGTGTAGAGTAATACACAGTACCACCAATAAAGTGCAAAAACTATGCCAGCTGTAGTAGCTCCTAGCTGCTGCATCTGTGTGCGCCACCATTTTGTTAAGACCTGTTTGCAGGAAGAATGAACAACAAGCTCCAGATGAGGAATTTACATCTAAATTACATTTACACTTTTGGTGGAAATATTTTGAGCTGCAATTCTGGCCACATACCAAATTTCTAGCCATCAAGTGAGACAAGTAAGTCAACTGGGGAACTGTAATTTAGTAGATGAGCAATAGATGGCTGGTTGGCAGCCATATGTGCAAAAGTTAAGTGTGCCAAACGGAGTTAAATCCATAAAACTCTCTGTGTGTGTGTGTGTGTGTGTGTGTGTGTGTGTGTGTGTGTGTGTGTGTGTGCGCACATGTGCATGCGCAGTCTTTAGGAAGATGAGGCAGAAGGCTTGCAAGCAGAACTCAGGGATGCACAATAAAATTTTTTTCAGCTTGAATGAAAGAAAAAAAAATATTATATGCAATGGATAAGATATACCGTAAGCATGATTATTCAGTTTTGTAAGAAATCTTACAGAACAGATGGGTGCACAACAGTGGATTACATAAAGCTTGCAAACAAACCAAGCCTGGTAAGTGACATAGAACTGAAGGAACATACAAAAAAAAAAAAAGATTGCTTCGAATCGCATATTGCAGTGGAGACACAAAGCAATTTTTGTCTCCCTATTCAACAAGCTGTGCTCACATTTCTCTCTTCAGGCAGCGCTGATGTACAACAATAAAGAGCCTCCCTATTCATCAATTTAAGAGGAGGAGAATGGCAAAGCTTACAGAAGCCATTATATCATCCATTACATGCAGAGTTTCTCTCAAACCTCTTTTCTTTTTTTTTTTCCTCACTCATTACACCAAAAAAAAAATCACATAATTAGCAAGTGTTGTGTGATAACATGCCAGCACTTAATATATTCACACCTATGTCGGTCTAATATTTCTTAGTATGAGATATGGATTGCTTAAAGTATTCAACTAATGCATTCACTAGTGATGTGAAGGGAGTGAGGCAAACTGTAAAGAAAGCAGTTGAGTATACACAGACGCTATGATGGAATTGCCCTGTGCTATCACCAGCAGGATCATCAGTTGATCTGCCACCTGTCTTGGGGAGTTTCAGCCCTCTTACGATCAAGACTTCCTCAAGGTGGGGAGCCAGCAGTCCAAAAAGAAGGGCACCACTTTCTGCTGATGAGCTAAAAGATTATTTGCCTCTATGATATCTGATGCTGCTCCTCCTTCAAACCACAAAAATAGCCTGCTTCTCAGGGAAACCCAGGGAATCCCCAGTGAGGGAACTAAGGATTACGCACTCAGACTATCTACTCCTCTGGATATACTTGGACCACACCCATGATGATCCTAACTCTGCTGCTTCTGATGCTGCCCTGCTGACTGACTTAATCTCCCTCCTGCTGAATCCTAGATCTTGCAGCCACTTCTGGAAAGAGAATGTGATGAAGCCATGGCAGCCAACTTCAAAGGGGTAGCACAAAGCTTTCCAGCCTCTGTCCCTACATTCTGCCCTGTGCTCTGCATATTAGTTTTCTCTCATGAGCAATGTATATTATCTGCCCAGGGGACTGTCAACTCACCAATGATGAACTCTTTCTCTCTTGTAGACCAAATGACAATGTCGGGCCATAGCAAGGTGATTGCTATGTCTTCTGGAAAGCTTCCTTTGCCATCAAGGTCGGTCTTCACTTGCCAGTCAGTCATTCACTGAAGAAAAGATGTTGGCTCTGGCAAAGGAATTCTGTGACCTTGACTTGAAGCACTCCTTTACAAATGAAATTAAATGCTTGGTACTGATTGGTACTTGTTCTGCATTGAAGCGTTCGACTCGCTGCTTGACAGCCTCAGCAACTATTCAGAGTACTTTGTTGTGCTTCCATGTGTACATGCCACTTGAAAATGCAGATGGGCATGAACTGAGGATGTGCTGCAGAGTCCCCTTGGTCCCACAAGCAATGCAACAGTCTGATTGATCTTCATACCATGTGCTCAAATTTGTAGGGGTTGGTAGTAAGTCATTGTGGCAGCGGGGGTGTGGCCAAGCAGCAGTCTGTGAATGGAGAGCAGGGTCAGGGAAGATAAGTGGCCAAGTCATCCCACCTGCTGTCAATTAATGTGGGTGTGTTTGTTACAGGGATGGAGCATAAAAGGAGAGAGAGAGAGCAGAGAAAAGGACCTGTCTCTCCCCAACCACAATGCATGTGTGAGTGAAAGAAAGAAGAGAAGCTGAAAAGCTAAAATAAAGTGTTTTATGCAACCATCAACTCTCGCCTGCCATGCTTCTGTGCTCCACCCACATCAGGAAGTGTTACAGTGATGCTGGAACGCAGAAGCATGGCAGGCGAGAGTTGATGGTTGCATAAAACACTTTATTTTAGCTTTTCAGCTTCCCTTCTTTTTCTTTCTTTCTTTCACTCACTCACACATGCTTTGTAGTCGGGGAGAGAGCTCCTTTTCTCTGCTCTCTCTCTCTCTTTTTATCCTTCATCCCTGTAACAAACACACACACACACATTAATTGACAGCAGGTGGGATGACTTAGCCACTTACCTTCCCCGACCCTGCTGCCACAGTCATATGTTGATCTAACCAGAAAAGAGATATGGAGGGGTTCCATGTCATATTCCACTGTTCAACACTTTCCCAACATGTCCCTTGTTTGGACTGTCCACCTATTTTGGCAAGCCTCTTTTCCTCTTCTGCCTCTCTGACCTCTTGGGCAACCATTGCACAACATTCCTTCTTTGTGAAGGTTGACCACCACTTGTGGGTTGTTAGCCCGAGTCCTTGACATCCTACCTGGGTTGCACCAACCATTTCCTTGTGCTTCAGTCTTGATTCAGCTTCCTTGACTACCACACTGGCTGTCCACTTCCTTCCTGACTTCACATCTGGCTGTATGTTCTTAACTACTGGGTCATTAGAGTCTCTCAGTGTCATGAATGATCTTGCCTTAGTCAACTTGTACTCCTCGACCAAAGATCGTATGGGAAGAGTTAGCTTTGTGCGGTTGCT
Source organism: Neoarius graeffei (assembly GCF_027579695.1). Lineage (NCBI taxonomy): Eukaryota > Metazoa > Chordata > Actinopteri > Siluriformes > Ariidae > Neoarius > Neoarius graeffei. Next base: position 11,819,702 of record NC_083576.1, on the reverse strand, counting down.
GTGGATGGCAACATTTGTTAAACTGGTTGGAACTCCTAGCCATTTCTTGACATGCTTGTTGATGCAGTGCTCCATTGCTTCCACATGACTCAAAGCCACCTCGTACACAGTGAGTGGCCACATGATCCGTGGCATGAGACCGTACTGCAAGCACCACAGCTTCAACTTGCCAGGTAAGCCACACTGGTCAATAGACTCTAGCCCTTGGTTGACCTGTCTTGCTGTCTCCTGAACCCTCCTTGTATCTTTCAAGTCCTCCATGTACCAATGACCTAGGCTCTTCGCTGGTTGTTCCTGGATGGTTGGGGTCTCTTTTCCACAAAGCGTGAAGTGGAAGTCAGTCAGTTTACCTTGTCTGAGGACAAGACTCCTGGATTTCTTAGTCTTAAACTTTATCCTTCCCCAATCCATAAGTTTCTCGAGCTTGTCCAAGAATGACTCTACTGCCTTGGTGTCTGGGTTTAACAGGGTATGATCATCCATGAAAGCTAAAATTGGTGGTAATTATTCAGAGCCTCCCAGTGAAACACCTGGTCCTGCCTTCTCTGCTGCTCTGATGATGACTTCCATTGCCAGCACAAATAGGCTAGGAGATATCGCACAGCCAATCGGTATTCCAACCTCCAAGCTCTGCCAGCTGGTTGCATACTGTGCAGTCATGAACCACATGTGGAAATTGCTGTAATATTGCATTATGTAGTTCCTCACTTCTTCAGGTATCCATAGGAACTCCATGGCAAACTCAATCAAAGGATGGGGAATGGAAACATAGGCATTTGCAAGATCCAGCCATACAACACTCAGGTTTCTTTTCAGCTTCTTTACTTCTTGGATGTTGTGCTATATCATACTAGCATGCTCTAAGCAACCTGGCGACCCTGGTATCCCAGCCTTCTGAACAGATGTATTAATCAAGCCATTCTCCAGCACAAATGAAGACAGTCTCTCTGCTAGAATTCCAAACATGATGTTTCCCTCCACATTCAGCAGTGAAATAGGACGGAACTCTCCTAGTGTGCTTCAGTTCTCATCTTTCGGAACATACACACCTTCTGCTTTATTCCATGACAGTGGGACCAAGTCCTGTCTCCAAACCACTTTCAACAACCTCCATAGGTATTTCCTAAGCTCTTTGCACTTCTTGTAGACTTTATAGGGAATTCCATTTGGGCCTGGTGCTGAAGCTGCTCTCGCTTTGCTGACAAACTTTGTGACTTCAGCGAATTTTGGTTCTGAAACATCCAACATCATGCCTGGCTGGGATGGTCTGAATAGGTCTGCAATGTCTGGCATTGGTGCCTCACTGTGCTGGTCAGAGTAGACATTCTTAAGGTGGTTTTCAAGGTCTTGCTGAGGGATGTTAAGCTCACCACTCTTGCTCTGCTCAAACAGCTTCTTTGTAAATGTATGTGAGTTCTCAAAGAAAGACCACCTAGTTCTCTCTCTCTCCTTCCTCTTCAGCTGCTGTGTTTCAGCATGCCTGAGTGCAGCAAGTTTAGCTCTAACTTTCACTCTCAGATCTTCAAGTCCTGGCTTCTCTTGGACACTTGCTTTCTTCCACCTATGCCTTAAGGATCTTAGCTCTCTCCTCAGCCTAGCAATCTCTTTCTGATGCCTGCTTGGTGTAGGTGCAGGACATTGCTTTTTGGTTTCTATGACTCTGAACTTTACTCTTCAAAGTCATAAATCAGATCACCCATCACTTCCAACTTTCTCTTGGATGTTCCCCTGAGAGTGTTTCCCAGCATCCCGCTGATATCCTCGTCAAATTCATGCCAAACTTTCTGATCAGCCATTGGTGGCCACTTAATGTTCTTCTTCTTTTCAGTCACTTCATCTGCATTTGCTTATGGGATATTTACCTGGGTACAGTGGTCTGAAACCTGACCTGGGTTGTCACTCGACTGGCCTGGAGAATGATGGCCTTCTCCAGAGCGATCCGCTACAGTTGGCAGATTGATGATTGACACAGTATAAGTACTGTCATCTGCTGCCACTGGGACAGCCATGCCTCTCATTCTTCCTTGGTGAACTCTTAGGCCTTTGATGCTGTCAAACGTTCTACCGCACAAAAAGATTGAACACTCAGAACTAGAAACGTTATTCTGTAATTGTGGTTGGAGACGATTCCTGTAGGTAAGAGGCAGGGTACACCCTGGACAAGCCACCAAATCAATTGCAGGGCTGACACACATAGAGACAAACAACCATTCACACTCACATCTACAGTCAATTTAGAGCCACCAATTAGCCTAACCTGCATGTCTTTGGACTGTGGGGGAAACCAGAGCACTGGGAGGAGCACTGGGAGGAAATATATATATATATATAATGTGTGTGTGTGTTTGTGTACAGTGGTGCTTGAAAGTTTGTGAACCCTTTAGAATTTTCTATATTTCTGCATAAATATGACCTAAAACATCATCAGATTTTCACACAAGTCCTACAACCCCGATTCCAAAAAAGTTGGGACAAAGTACAAATTGTAAATAAAAGCGAAATGCAATCATGTGGAAGTTTCAAAATTCCATATTTTATTCAGAATAGAACATAGATGACATATCAAATATTTAAACTGAGAAAATGTATCATTTAAAGAGAAAAATTAGGTGATTTTAAATTTCATGACAACAGCACATCTCAAAAAAGTTGGGACAAGGCCATGTTTACCACTGTGAGACATCCCCTTTTCTCTTTACAACAGTCTGTAAACGTCTGGGGACTGAGGAGACAAGTTGCTCAAGTTTAGGGATAGGAATGTTAACCCATTCTTGTCTAACGTAGGATTCCAGTTGCTCAACTGTCTTAGGTCTTTTTTGTCATATCTTCCGTTTTATGATGTGCCAAATGTTTTCTATGGGTGAAAGATCTGGACTGCAGGCTGGCCAGTTCAGTACCCGGACCCTTCTTCTACACAGCCATGATGCTGTAATTGATGCAGTATGTGTTTTGGCATTGTCATGTTGGAAAATGCAAGGTCTTCCCTGAAAGAGACGTCATCTGGATGGGAGCATATGTTGCTCTAGAACCTGGATATACCTTTCAGCATTGATGGTGTCTTTCCAGATGTGTAAGCTGCCCATGCCACACGCACTAATGCAACCCCATACCATCAGAGATGCAGGCTTCTGAACTGAGTGCTGATAACAACTTGGGTCGCCCTTCTCCTCTTTAGTCCAAATGACACGGCGTCCCTGATTTCCATAAAGAACTTCACATTTTGATTCATCTGACCACAGAACAGTTTTCCACTTTGCCACAGTCCATTTTAAATGAGCCTTGGCCCAGAGAAGACGTCTGCACTTCTGGATCATGTTTAGATACGGCTTCTTCTTTGAACTATAGAGTTTTAGCTGGCAACGGCAGATGGCACGGTGAATTTTGTTCACAGATAATGTTCTCTGGAAATATTCCTGAGCCCATTTTGTGATTTCCAATACAGAAGCATGCCTGTATGTGATGCAGTGCCGTCTAAGGGCCCAAAGATCACGGGCACCCAGTATGGTTTTCCGGCCTTGACCCTTACGCACAGAGATTCTTCCAGATTCTCTGAATCTTTTGATGATATTATGCACTGTCGATCATATGTTCAAACTCTTTGCAATTTTACACTGTCGAAATCCTTTCTGATTTTGCTCCACTATTTGTCGCCGCAGAATTAGGGGAATTGGTGATCCTCTTCCCATCTTTATTTCTGAGAGCCGCTGCCACTCCAAGATGCTCTTTTTATACACAGTCATGTTAATGACCTATTGCCAATTGACCTAATGAGTTGCAATTTGGTCCTCCAGCTGTTCCTTTTTTGTACCTTTAACTTTTCCAGCCTCTTATTGCCCCTCTCCCAGCTTTTTTGAGATGTGTTGCTGTCATGAAATTTCAAATGAGCCAATATTTGGCATGAAATTTCAAAATGTCTCACTTTCGACATTTGATATGTTGTCTATGTTCTATTGTGAATGCAATATCAGTTTTTGAGATTTGTAAATTATTGCATTCTGTTTTTATTTACAATTTGTACTTTGTCCCAACTTTTTTGGAATTGGGGTTGTAAAAGTAGATAAAGAGAATCCAGTTAAACAAATGAGACAAAAATATTATATTTATAATATTATATTCATTTATATATTGAGGAAAATGATCCAATATTACATATCTGTGAGTGGCAAAAGTATGTGAACCTCTAGGATTAGCAGTTAATTTGAAGGTGAAATTAGAGTCAGGTGTTTTCAATCAATGGGATGACAATCAGGTGTGAGTGGGCACCCTGTTTTATTTAAAGAACAGGGATCTATCAAAGTCTGATCTTCACAACACATGTTTGTGGAAGTGTATCATGGTACAAACAAAGGAGACTTCTGAGGACCTCAGAAAAAGCATTGTTGATGCCCATCAGGCTGGAAAAGGTTACAAAACCATCTCTAAAGAGTTTGGACTCCACCAATCCACAGTCAGACCGATTTTGTACAAATGGAGGAAATTCAAGACCATTGTTACCCTCCCCAGGAGTGGTCGACCAACAAAGATCACTACAAGAGCAAGGCGTGTAATAGTCAGTGAGGTCACAAAGGACCCTAGAGTAACTTCTAAGCAACTGAAGGCCTCTCTCACATTGGCTAATGTTAATGTTCATGAGTCCACCATCAAGAGAACACTGAACAACAATGGTGTGCATGGCAGGGTTGCAAGGAGAAAGCCACTGCTGTCCAAAAAGAGCATTGCTGCTCGTCTGCAGTTTGGTAAAGATCATGTGGACCAGCCAGAAGGCTATTGGAAAAATGTTTTGTGGATGGATGAGACCAAAATAGAACTTTTCGCTTTAAATGAGAAGCGTTATGTTTGGAGAAAGGAAAACACTGCATTCCAGCATAAGAACTTTATCTCATCTGTGAAACATGGTGGTGGTAGTATCATGGTTTGGGTCTGTTTTGCTGCATCTGGGCCAGGACGGCTTGCCATCATTGATGGAACAATGAATTCTGAATTATACCAGCGAATTTTAAAGGAAAATGACAGGACATCTGTCTATGAACTGAATCTCAAGAGAAGGTGGGTCATGCAGCAAGACAACGACCCTAAGCACACAAGTCATTCTATTAAAGAATGGTAAAAAAAGAATAAAGTTAATGTTTGGAATAAAGTCAAAGTCCTGACCTTAATCCAGTGGAAATGTTGTGGAAGGACCTGAAGTGAGCAGTTCATGTAAGGAAACCCACCAACATCCCAGAGTTGAAGCTGTTCTGTACGGAGGAATGGGCTAAAATTCCTCCAAGCCGGTGTGCAGGACTGATCAACAGTTACTGGAAATGTTTAGTTGCAGTTATTGCTGCACAAGGGGGTCACACCAGATACTGAAAGCAAAGGTTCATATACTTTTGCCACTCACAAATCTGTAATATTGGATCATTTTCCTCAATAAATAAATGACTAAGTATAATATTTTTGTCTCATTTGTTTAACTGGGTTCTCTTTAGTTTTAGGGCTTGTGTGTAAATCTGATGATGTTTTGGGTCATTTTTATGCAGAAATATAGAAAACTCTAAAGGGTTCACAAACTTTCAAACACCACTGTATATATAAATTTGCTTTTCTCAAAATTAATGTGGGATTATATACTAACACATTTTATGGAAAATGTTCATAACAGTTTCATATAAAACTCGTTAAAACAGTTTTATTAGTCCACTAGCTTGTTGGACAGTTGACCGTTGTTATCAAGTTTGAAATATCAAGATCACAACTCAAACTTTTGAAATTTTTTTTCTCCAAAGTTTTTTATCCTACTGTTTGTTTGTTTGTTTGTTTGTTTGTTTGTTTGTTTGTTTGTTTGTTTTAATAGCAGGCAACATTTTGGATTGTATTTTTTTAACTGAACAATTTCTTATTCTGCACACTCATGTAAACAATCACTGTATAGTTCAATAGCAGTTACGAGCATCTTTTCTTAATTGTAGATAATCTCAACCTTATGTGCAATAATAGTCAATGGTAACTCTATAGTACTGATGTAATGTGAAAGTGCTGGTTCACTGCTGTCCACCAGGCAACCAGCAGTCTCACACCATAATAAATGTCATGGTGTTGATTCTGGCGCATGGCATGCAGTGTCCAAGAAAGGAATAAATATGTATTGTAACTGCAATGTGTATCTCATTATTGGTCTCACTGTCACAAGACAATGCAGGAAGTTATTGACATGAAATACACTACACAATTCAATGGTTCATTCATGGTGCTATAATACTAGTATTCTATTCAGGTTGCTTTTATGCCCTTGCAAATATTTTCCTCATACAATCATCAGGAGCTCTGTTTTTAGGCATTGCCTACACATACATACATACATACATACATACATACATACATACATACATACATACATACATACATACATGGGTGATTCTTTAACTATGGGCACTATTGGCCTTGTGAACTTGAAGGGGAAAAAAGTGTGAAAATATAAATTGTCACACTGGGATAGGTAAACACAACTAGTCTAGTTTGATGGTTCATAAGAGAACACACTGATATTCTAAGACAAGTTGGTGATTTTTAACAGATTTCCCGACTCCCCTTGCACAAATGTAATTTCCATCACATGTAAATATTTGTAATTTATTTTAAAATAGTATGATACACATCATTTCTTTTCACTGGAAGACCAATTTCATATATAGTTTTAGCAGTTTATGCCTATATTGTAATTACCATGAATTTATGGATTAGGAAAATTAATTGTGATGAGGACCAAACACGAATCTTATGTCCACCACAACCTGAGATATAACATTGGAATGGTTAGATACACTTCAAGGAATAACTACTTGTGTTTTTACTTGAAGTGGAACATTACCTCATAAATTATGCAGATGTTTTTAATGAGTGATTGGAGTTTTGTAACTATTTGTTTAAAAAGAAATGGGGTGGTGGAAATTACTAGGCTTAGTGGAAATTACTGGTTGTTGTGGAAATTACAATAAATGGACCCCATAGAAAAACAAAACTTTTATTTTAAAACTTTATGAAGCACCCAATTCCATTCAACAAATTCATTTAGTATGTTTGAACCTTTCTTTTTAAAAAGACAACTTCATATACATTTCATATCATATATTGCATACAACATGAACAGTATTTTGAAACCGTTCACAAACAGTAGTCTTGACAGTATCATGAAAAGTATTCTGAACACAGAGAGAGGGAGGTTTGTCCTGAGAGCATGACCATTGTTGGCCAAGAGAGCATGACCATTGTTGGCATGTGAATGGTTAATCAGGAACACTAAAAACAAACAAACAAAATAAGGTGGCGGCTGGAGTTGTCACAATGAGAACACAAGTCATTGGGCTGGAACAGTATTCACAATAAAGAAAGAAAACGTCACAACACAGCCATCATGTGAACTTGCAATCAAGTAAACCTGAAGACATTTGGATTAGATATTGAAACATTCTGATTACTCACAGTTTTCTGAGCTAAGCGAGGAGCGTGTGTGTGTGTGTGTGTGAGTGAGGGTACACTGCCGTGGTGGTTGGCCTGGACATGGGCTCTCTGTGAAAGGGAGATGGAGTGTGTGGGACAACATGGACTATACTGGATGCGATGGGCACCATGAACTTTGTGTGTGTCAGTGAGAAGTGAGCTATGAGTGGGGTAATGTGAAGGGGCATGAGGTAGTTGGGGTCTATGCGTGTCTGTGGTGTGAGAGAGCATTCAGTGATGTGGATGTGGGAGAGCATGGACAGGATGTGATGGGGGAGAGTAGACTGAGTGTATGAAGTGTGTGCATAGGCTGAATGTGTGGGGAGAGCATGAGATGAGTGTGTGAGAGAGCAAAGGCAGTGTATGGGGATCTAAGAATTTCGCCTGTATGCATAAATGTAATTTCCACCACACCATTGTAATTTCCACCCAAGAATGCAATGTGGTGGAAATTACGGTGGTGGAAATTACAATCCTACAGTTTTTTGAGGAAAAATCTACGCTAACATCTTATATTAGCTAAGAAGTGGTATCTAGCATTTTGTGCATGCAAAATACATCTATGTGCATTAAAAAACAACTTATTTACAAACTCAGTTGACGTTACGGCATGTTTGGAAATTACATGCAATAAAAATATTTTCATTTCAAGCTATATTTACCTTGGCTTTTCTTCAAAAGTTGATGGATGAAGTCAAAATTCCCTCCATATCAGACATGTTCTCTGGTGTCACTGTTCATCTCCACAGAAACTACCCAAACAATCTTTCATACATACCTTTTAAAGGGACATTACAGTATTGTGGTGGAAATTGCAGCAATAGTGTGGGACAACTACATTTGGTTAAAAAAAACACAAACAGTTGAATGACCTCGAATACCCCAATTATGTTTTGATTATTTTACTGATACTTTATTCAGTGACATTTTAAAACATTAGAAAAAACATTTTTTTTACAATTAATTTTTATCATTGAAGATCAAAAGTCTGGGTGTGGGACAACCACAAAACAGCAACATTTGCATATATAATGATGTTGAAAAAGGTGAAAAAGTCATCATACACTACCAGTACAAATTTCTTAAAACACTCTCATTGTAAAGATAACTATAAAGGTGTGAAATTTTCCTTTTTTTCTTTCTTTCATAAAATATGATCAAAGGACATAAAAGTGCCCGTAGTCTAAGAATCACCCACATACATATACAGTTCTGCATATGCAAAAGTCTTAGGCACATGTAAAGAAATGCTGTAGACCAAAAATGGCTTATAAATAATGAAATGAAATGTTTCAACATTAAAAAAATACTATAAACAGCAGTAAGCCATAATAAATTAAACAAGGTCAATATTTAGTGTGAGACAGCCCCTTGCTTTAAAAAAAAAAATAAAAATAGTAGTCTCAGGTACAGTGAGTGCAGTTTGATAAGGAAATGAGCTGTAGGTTTTACTGAGCATCTTCCAGAACTAGCCACAGTTCTTCTGGACACTTTGACTGCCACACTCGCTTCTTCATTTTGCACCAAAACCCAGTAGCCTTCATTATGTTTTCTTTTATAATCTGAAAAGTGCTTTCTTATGGAGTATGCTGCTCGGATGCAAACTTTTTTTTTTCTCTAAAATTAAATTTTGTGCTGGAAAACGAATGCTTGGAACTCTAAAATGTTTTGTACTGACTCGATAACAGAAAAGTCATCATATAAAAATCTATAACAAAGTTTGTATGAAAAAAACAGGATGCCTAAGACTTTTTCACAGTACTGTATGAGTATATATATATATATATATATATATATATATATATATATATATATATATATATATGAAAAAAACCTATTATGGTATTAGCACTACTGTACTGTACACATTTTCCCAGTGTACCACATATGCTACTTTAAATATACAAACTAATCTAATACTTGCAAAAATGCACTGTATTTTATTGTAGAAATCACAGCAATTCTTCACGTATGAACAAAGGTTCAACGTCGCACTTGCTATTTTTGCAGTCATATACTCCACAGTATGTCCCTTTTGATCCCATGAGGTAATGATGACCTCACCACTCTTTCTCTTACTTTCTCACTGTTTCTCTCTTTCTGCTAAAAGTGATGTAGGATTTTCTTTAGAAGTACCAGGAGTAAGTAATGGCCAACCGAGCCCACAGTAAATCAAAACTGCTCTGCAGCTCAGCTCTAATTACACACTGCAGTTATTGGTGGCAGTTTGTCCTCAGGGCGAGTCCACCATCTCCTCCACATGGAGTTTGAAATGAAAGTTCACAGTCTACTGCCTACACACTACACTAGCTCACTAGCACATATCAGAAATGGCAGAGTGTATGTGCAAGCACCTGCCAGTGCATTTCTTCTGTATGCCATCTCTGTTCAGACTTCATGTAGTCATTTTTACTCCTATCTACTGTGACAGAGTTCTCTCTCTCTTTCTCTTTCTCTCTCTCTCTGCCAATTTCTCTGTTTCCATCCATTTTTTTCAAATGCCTGCTCAATTTTCCATTTCAATCTTACCAGACATAAATAACAGTAGCATCACTCATTCTACAGCACATTACAAAAGTATTAACATGCAAATGGATGTAAATGATTGATTGGTTCTGTAGAATGTTATCAAAGACATGAGATGGTGGCAGTGTATAGACTTCGCCATGTCAAAGAGATGGCGAAGAAAGAAAATCTAGAGGAATAAAAAGGCTAGGCCCTCCATGCTAACAGGATAAAACATGGTTAAACTGATATTTAACTGCAATCTGCAAATATATTGGAATTTTTAAGCAACGAGCCAAGTGTTTTGGCATACTTTATACAATAGTTATAAAATGAGCTTGCAAAGTAGATATCTCTTACAAAAAAGTTTATTAAAGTGTGCTTCTAGTATACTTCTTTTAAACTAAAAATAAGAGAGTATGCTTTCAGTTAACTTTTGATTTACTTAGAGATATACTTAATAAAGTTATACTTAAGTATACTTGGCTTATACTGAAAAGTATATAGAAAAGCCAAAGTATATTAAGCTTATACTTAAACTTTTGATCAAGATATACTTAACAAAAGTGGAATAAAGTATTAAAATATGTGTGCCTTATGTTTAAGTGTACTTGCCCTGTAGTTCTGTATTGTTGACTCTTAGGTATGTCTGTGGTTCCATATAAGGTTGGTGTTGTTGTTGTTTTTTTTACTCATTTCTTTTTCTTTAGAGCTTGGATGTCAATTTCAGTTGTCATTGCCATGTTTTTTATACTTTGGCATTTAATACAATGCTGCTTTAAATTTTGATTTTTAAAGAAAATTAATATGCTCTTAATCCTGAGTATCTGTTGTTATTTTGTGAATTCTTACCTTTATAACTTCATTGTAACTTAAGGTACAAAACACTTAAATTGTCTACTGGTAGTGTGCATGAGGTAAGGGTTAGAGCTAGAAAACTAATAGTATACCTAGAAGGGTAATTGCAGTACACTTCAAAACTAAAAAGTGGACTAGATGTATATAACCAGTAACTAATAGTATATTTCCAATAAGCTATAAAGTTTACTTTTATAAACTAAAAAGTGGACTAGAAGTGTGTAACAAGTAAACCAATAGTATATTTCCAGTATACTACAAAGTATACTTTAGTAAACTAAAAAGTGGACTAGAAGTGTAAAACAAGTAACTCATAGTATATTTCCAGTATACTATGAAGTATGCTTTTGTAAACTAAAGAGTGGACTACAAGTATAGAACTAGTAAACTATTAGTATATACAGTGGTGCTTGAAAGTTTGTGAACCCTTTAGAATTTTCTATATTTCTACATAAATATGACCTAAAACATCATCAGATTTTCACACAAGTCCTAAAAGTAGATAAAGTAGATAGTGTTGGTCGACCACTCCTGGGGAGGGTAACAATGGTCTTGAATTTCCTCCATTTGTACACAGTCTGTCTGACTGTGGATTGGTCGAGTCCAAACTCTTTAGAGATGGTTTTGTAACCTTTTCCAGCCTGTTGAGCATCAACAATGCTTTTTCTGAGGTCCTCAGAAATCTCCTTTGTTCATGCCATGATATACTTCCACAAACATGTGTTGTGAAGATCAGACTTTGATAGATCCCTGGTCTTTAAATAAAACAGGATGCCCACTCACACCTGATTGTCATCCCATTGATTGAAAACACCTGACTCTAATTTCACCTTCAAATTAACTGCTAATCCTAGAGGTTCACATACTTTTGCCACTCACAGATATGTAATATTGGATCATTTTCCTCAATAAATAAATGACCAAGTATAGTATTTTTGTCTCATTTGTTTAACTGGATTCTCTTTATCTACTTTTTGGACTTGTGTGAAAATCTGATGATGTTTTAGATCATATTTATGCAGAAATATAGAAAATTCTAAAGGGTTCACAAACTTTCAAGCACCACTGTAAGTTTACTTGTGGTATACTTTCAGTACAATATAAAAAATACTAGTTGTATACTCAAAGTTTACTTCTCTTAGACTTAAAGTATAGTTTTTATAAACTAAAAGTGGGCCAATTTAGTCCCAAGAAGAATTAGATTAGTTTACTTACAAGTATACTGTAAGTACATTGATATCAGTATACTTGGTACACAAAAGTAAACTTAAGGAAATATACTTTAACTTTACTTAAGTATACTTAATAAAATGAACTTGAAGTATACTTCTTTTTGATAAGGGATGCTAATCTATTGGCCTTAGCCCAAGACTCTACATTTGGTGGAAACCTAACACTGCTTATCTAATCTAACACTATCTAATCAATATCTAACACTGCTGAGAATCCTAGCCCCACAGTGAATCATGGTGGTGGTAGCCTCATGGTTGTTTCTCTGACTAATTTCCTCTTTACGTAGTTACTGACTTTTGGTGGATGGCCTCCTCTTGGCAGAGTCACTGTTTTAATCTTTTTTTCCCCTTTTTTTTAATAATAGCTCCTTGGCGAGAGTGACACTGCTGTCCTTCTCCCCTTCCACTATCTAGCACAGTATTACAGACTCCCTCCTCCACCACACTGGGAATGCTCTTTATAGCAGGGCTGGAAGGAACCGGTGCTCACAGCAATTTCTTCCTTCCCTTCACAGTCTTTCCAAGAATGGACTCACATTGTGCCTGTCCTTTCATGGCCTTCCCTGATTATTGCCCCCCTACTCCTCACTCCTGTTCACTGATCTGGATCCAGCCAGAAAACCGAAGTGAATGTGGTGTGAAATCTGGGGAGCCGAAGGTGCCTAATTTTTCTCTTGAGCTGATGGCAACTCAATTAAAAGGAAACGTAACTGCTAATTAAGTTTTAATGAGGGAACGGCAAGAAAGATTGCTGATCACACAGAAGCTTGTCTGGGGCTTATACTGTGAACCTAATTATTTTGTCAAAAATGAAGATATCAAGCTCTGTGCTCTTTTCATAATGCAATTCTAATATTGTGTATTCATAACAGATTGCAGAAAAAATTTCCTGACATTGGCATGGGCTCCATCACATTGCAACCAGTTATTGACTTTTCGGTAGGTTACAGTATTTGTGCTCTCAAAGAACTGCAGAATATATAAAATCATTATTTCGTGAAGTAGTTACTTCCCTTTTTAATTAAATCCACTGGGGGGGGGGGGTCTCCTGTGATAGAAAAGTAATCAGCAATTAGGTGGAGTTTTGTTTACCACCCAGGACTTGATGAATTTCTAGTAACAGAACATCATGAAGAGTTTTATTCCCCTTATAATACAACAGATTGTCAAGACTAAGAGTTTTCTTAAATCTTCATTTATTTATTAAAATCATTTATTAAAGAATGACATACATTTAATCCATTTATAGTTATATTTAATGTTTAGGATCAACTACAAAGCACCATCAAAATAAAATAAAACAGAACATGAAATCCTTTTCTAGGCCAAACCTTTTTTATCTAGTTAACACTAACATTATTTTACAAACTCGCTGTCAAGACCAAGGCCATATTTATTGAGATAAATGTTCAAAAGCAAGAGAAGGTCAAGTCCAAAAGGCAATAATTCTGAGACCAAGTCCAATACTGAAAACTTCTGAGAATTATTTTCAGCAAATTCGAAGTCTAGGTCATCTCCTTGAATTAAATTCCCAGTGTCCCTTGAAACCTCGCAGCAAGTCAAGCTTTGTTTATGTTCCACTTCCCAGTAGAACTTAGATCTGAAACAGAATAGCTCAATAGATCTGCTGAAGATTTCTGGGTCTGACATCAACCTCTCATCCTGCACAGATTTATTGACTGTATTTACTGCACAGATGCAGTTTAGAAGACAATAAAAGGTTCTGTCATAACTTACTCTGGTGTAATTCATGTGAATCTCTGACTCCATTCTGGAGTAGGCCTTTAAAATCCTGGTATTCAGTGCGCACCAATATTACGATCCTTTTAACAAAAGGATATAACTGTCATCATCACAGATTATACTGGAACAATTCAGGTAAAGTTGGAGTGTAACTTTACAATGCGAAAAAAGATAAGGTGATGGGATCGTAACTCCACACACCACCACTATCCAAATGAATGTTGGGATTTTTTATCAGGGTTGTCTCCCCTAGATCCACCATGATTCTGTGACACTAGGGGCGGTGCTGAGAGCCACTGCAGACAGTCTTCGTCATGTGAGAGGCTAGGTGGTGTGGCCACTTGCTGGAATATTGGCTGTGTTTTGCGCATCACATGATGCTGGATATGGGGAGACCAGACTGGGATGCCAAGTGTATCAAGGCCTTCTAGAAAGGTACTACTCCTCCAGAGATCCTTGCCCCAAGGATTAAGGTGGCCTGGTGGAGACTTGGGCTTGCGGGCCACTGCTTCAAGCACAAGAATCTGCCTGCTGGTGAGCTTGTGCTGTGGGAGCCTCTACACGGTTCCAGAAGTCAAGGCTGTCCCCCCACGACCTTCATCAACACCCTGAAAAGGGACATGGGTGCTGCCAGTACTGCTGAGCTAGCCAACTGCATGGCTGATTAACAGGAATGGGGCTTCAGGCATGCAACTCGGCTGAGGCCGCCGTGAGTGAGAGAGGTAAAGTTAGCCTCTAATTTTGGAGAGGATTACATTCTGAAATTGAGTTTGGTTAGAAATGGTTTGAGGCCAAAAGAGAAAAGTCAGATCCTTATTATAGCCCATCTTTAATGAGTTGTTGGACAGACTGCCTTTTCTACGCTTTATATGAAAGGCTGATGTACTTCACAACTAATAAAATCTTAATTCTTTAAGGGTGGAAAAAAATCAAGGAAAGTACCAAGGGAACCATGGAGAAGAAATCACAGGACCCATCACCATCATCATAAAGTTCTTCATCGAGTCATGACATGGGTAATAAAATAAATTTGATGCCTTTGGCTTGATTGATATGGCAATATTACTCCCTCAGAAAGCAATACTCATGCTGAGGGAACTTTTTCAACTGCTCTTGTAAGGCCTGAATAAACTAGAAAGATAAAGAAAAGGGGGTCTTGTGTCAACCAGATAACTAGTGATTGAAGTCAAGATTATTAACATTTGATGATTATAGCAAAAATCTCTCAGAAATCATGTCAGGTTGGCATCTACTGGCTAGCTCGCTTTAGCATAGAAGCTTAACAACATTAATGAATGACATCAGAATCCTCTCAGCAATCATTTCCAATTAGCGTGTGCTCATCAGTTAGCTAGTGATTAAAGTCAAGAATATTAACATTTGACGAATATAGGAAAAATCTTCTCAGAAAACATGCCAGGTTAGCTGGTGTTAGCAGAGAAGCTAAAACATGAATGAATGACACAAAATCCTCTCAGTAATTATTTCTAATTAGCTTTTGCTAATCAGATAGCTAGTGATTGAACTCAAGATGATTAACATTTGATGAATATTGCAAAAATATTCTCAGAAATCAGATCAGGTTAACTTTTGCTGGCCAGTTAGCTGGTCTTAGCAGAAAAGTTCATAAACATTAATCAATGACATAAAATGCTCTTAGAAATCATGTCAGATTAGCATCTACTCTCCAGCTAGCTGGCTTTAGAAAAGAAGCTTGTGAACATTAATGAATGACACAAAAATCTGCTCAGAATTAATGGAAAGTTAGCTTGTGCTAACAAAATAGCTAGTGATTGAAGTCATGATTGTTGATATTTGCTGATCATAGCAAAAAATATTCTCAGAAATCAGGTCAGCTTAGCTTCTGCTGGCAAGTTAGCTGGTCTTAGCAGAGAAGTTCATAAACATTAATGAATGGGGGGAAAAAATCCTCTCAGGAATCATTTCCAATTAGATTGTGTTAACCAGATGCCTAATGTTTGAAGTCAAGATTGTTAGCATTTGATGAGTTTTGCAATAAATAAATAAACAAATAAATAATTTTTTTTAATCATCTCAGAAATCATGGAAGGTTAGCTTCTGCTGGCTAGTTAGCTGGTCTTAGCAGAGAAGTTTAAACATTAACGAATGACATCCTCTTAGAAATCATGTCAAATTAGCATCTACTTTTCAACTAGCTTTAGCATAGAAGCTCAACAACATTAATGAATGATATCAAAATCCTCTCATCAGTCACTTCCAATTGGCTTGTGCTAATCAAATAGTTAGTGATTGAAGTCAAGATTAACACGTGATGAATAAAGCAAAACTCTTCTCAGAAAACGTCAGGTTAGATGGTCTTAGCAGAGAAGTTCATGAACATTAATAAATGGCATAAAATCCTCTTAGAAATCATGATAAATCAGCTTGTGTTAACCAGATAGCTAGTGGTTGAAGTTAAGATTATAAACATTTGATGAATACAGCAAAAATCCTCTCAGAAATCATGCTTGGTTAGCTTGTGCTAACCAGATAGCTAGTGTTAGAAGAATGTGATTTAGAATCCTCTGAGGAAATCTGTCAATTTATCTTATATAAGACAGGTGCATAGATTAGCAGTAAATCTGATGGGCATTTATGAATATGACTTAAAAAATCCTGTCAGGTTAACTTGTGTTAGCTAATTGGCTAACAAAATCTGTGCAAATACATGTGTGTACAGTAGATATTTTGGCACTGCCTAAAAGCAGGGCTCCTGATGAGTGTATTTGCAAGGGCACAAAATCAACCTGAATAGAATAATAATATTATAGCATATGAACTATTGAATTGTGTAGTTTGTGTCAATAAATGTTTGCGGTGTCTTGAGATACGAATTGCAGTTATGAATACATATTTATTCCTTTCTTTGACACCGCATGCCATGCGCCAGAAACAACACCACGACATGTATTATGGTGTGACTCTGCTGGGTGCCTGGTGGACAGCGGTGAACTAGCACTTTCATGTTACATCATTACTGTATTAAAAAAAAAGTTAAAGTCCTTCCCACGCCCAGTACCTGGTATTCCTTGGCAGTCTCCCACTCAAGTACTAACCAGGCCCAACTCTGATGGTGGCGCATCGGGCGGCGCCGATCTCCGTTTCCGTAGCCCTCGGCCTCTCGCCTATTACATAGCTAGGGTTACAGTGGGGGGCTAGTCCTCTGGTAACCATGAGAGTTCAACTCCCCATGCACATCTGTATTGCAGCGTGCCTTGCCAGATGGTAGTGGGTACCATTTTTTATGATGGTCTTTGATATGACCCGACCGTGAATAGAACTCATGATCTCCCGATCGAGAGGCGGACACGCAACCACTAGGCCACTAGTCGGTATTCATTACTGTATAGTTATGATCAAATATCAAACTTGATACAGTATGTCAAACAGTTGTCTGGTTACATCTGTCACGTCCACGCGCACTGGAACTCATAGTGCAGCCAGGCTGTAAAGTGTGTGCACACCATTCGGTCTAATTACCATGCACCTGTTCCTAACTAGAGCTCAATCACAGCACATACATATAAGGACTCTGTGTAACACACAGGCTTTGTGAAGTATACACTCTGTAGCCTGTATCTAACATTACCAAGCCTTGTATTTTGTGATGCTTTTCTGGTTTTGACCCTGTTTGAGTTTTTTGGACTGTGAATATTGTATTCCCTCTGATATCCTGTCTGTGCCTCACTCGACAACTGCTTGTTTTTTGACTCTGTCTTTGTCTACGTTTTGGATCTGTTGACAAGCATGTTTTCAGAAAGAACTCTTCCCGCACTTACATCCATATATCACCCTTATATGACAGAACCTGGGGGCAGCACGGTGGTGTAGTGGTTAGCACTGTCACCTCACAGCAAGAAAGTCCTGGGTTCAAGCTCAGTGGCCGACAAGGGCCTTTCTGTGTGGAGTTTGCATGTTCTCCCCATGTCTGTGTGGGTTTTCTCCGGGTGCTTCAGTTTCCCCCACAGTCCAAAGGCATGCAGGTTAGGCTAATTGGTGGCTCTAAATTGGCCGTAGATGTGAGTGCGAATGATTGTTTGTCTCTGTCAGCCCTTCAATGACCTGGCAACTTGTCCAGGGTGTACCCCGCCTCTCGGCCATAGTCAGCTGGGATAGGCTCCAGCTTGCCTGCAACCCTGTACAGGATAAGTGGTTACAGATAATGGATGGATGACATAAACTGTCAACTGTCCAACAAACTAGTGGACTAATAAAATTGCTTTAACTAATTTTATATGAAACTGTTGAGTATATTTTCTGTAAAATGTGTTAGAAAATAATCCTACGTTATTTTATTTTTAAAAAGCAAACTAAATATAACTGCTGGATAAAAGCCATCTATCTTATGTAACTAAAGACACAAATTTCATTGTATCTTTGAGATATCCATGAGATACACTGCCTTGCACTTATGATCAGGTTCCCTGTGGTGGTACACATACGTCATATGGTCAAGCCATCAAAAATCAGGTCGATGCATTACCATATTCTCTTAAGTATGCGGCTCTGCTCTATTATGAATGTCAGTTAATCCTTTCTTCTTACTGAAAGACTTCAGTAGATTGCCTCAGGAAGAATTTGTGAATTTTCACATGGGAAAGCAAACACGTTTTACTTTCCTCAGGTATGTGGGAAACTTGCACAGAAAATCATATTGATTTAGACTGTAATTAGACTTGGCATCTGTCATAAGCCAAACACCCAAGGCTTCTGCCATATTGAGAAGTGTCAGGTTTGCATCATCCCACTGAGCTTTCCGAAAATTTCATCATCTAAATTGGTGAATACCATAAGGTGGGGCCATTTATCTCATAAACATGGTGAAAACGTGACTCCATTTGTATGTCCACATTCACATCCATGACCTGGCACTACTTTCATTAAAATATGCAAGGAATAGAACACAGTGGTGCGATGTTGTTTAACAGTTATTTGCTGAAGGCAAAGTGAATATCGATGAATAATAACCGAAACAAACTCTAGGTGGGCGGCACGGTGGTGTAGTGGTTAGCGCTGTCGCCTCACAGCAAGAAGGTCCAGGTTCGAGCCCCGTGGCCAGCGAGGGCCTTTCTGTGCAGAGTTTGCATGTTCTCCCCGTGTCCGCGTGGGTTTCCTCTGGGTGCTCCGGTTTCCCCCACAGTCCAAAGACATGCAGGTTAGGTTAACTGGTGACTCTAAATTGACTGTGAGTGTGAATGGTTGTCTGTGTCAGCCCTGTGATGACCTGGCAACTTGTCCAGGGTGCACCCCGCCTTTTGCCCGTAGTCAGCTGGGATAGGCTCCAGCTTGCCTGCAACCCTGTAGAACAGGATAAAGCGGCTAGAAATAATGAGATGAGACAAACTCTAGGTTATTATTCACCAATATTCACTGAGCCTAAGGTGGATAATTGTTTTAGTATAAATACACAGGTGATTATTTAAAATAAATAAATTGTATGAAGGGCGGCACGGTGGTGTAGTGATTAGCGCTGTCGCCTCACAGCAAGAAGGTCCGGGTTCGAGCCCCGTGGCCGGCGAGGGCCTTTCTGTGTGGAGTTTGCATGTTCTCCCCGTGTCTGCTTGGGTTTCCTCCGGGTGCTCCAGTTTCCCCCACAGTCCAAAGACATGCAGGTTAGGTTAACTGGTGACTCTAAATTGACCGTAGGTGTGAATGTGAGTGTGAATGGTTGTCTGTGTCTATCAGTACGTTTACATGCACATAGAGAAAATCGAATTTCTGCCGTAGCTCGACTGAAATCGAAGTTCTAAATGCCATGGAAACACCTTAGCTCGGCTGAAATCGAACCGAACTGGATTTCTCGTAATCGAGCTACACGACCTAGATTATGCGATTGTAGCCGAGCTACTTACTGCATGTAAACCCTATCGAACTATGTAGTCGAGCTACTTACTTCAGCACTGCCCCTTCCGGAAGTGACGAGTGATGGGACCACAAGCGGGAAACACAACAGCCTCGGTTGGCATGACAACAGTAGTAGCGAGCAGCAGAAGAGGTCAGGAGGAATAACATCTCTCGATGTTGCTGTCCTCGTCGTCGTTCTTCTTGTGAACACAGAACTGATAACTTTGTTTATACTCTTGAATAGCTCTTCTTCATGACGACAACCGGAAGTGTACCAACACGATGGGGCGTGTAGCGCCACCTGTGGCTCGGGTGCACAATGTACCTCACACAATAGCTTGATTTCCTTGTGTGCATGTAGGATTGGATTTCTCTGGCACCCCTGCTGGGACCCTTAGCTCGATTACCGACAGTAGCTCGATTTGGATGTGCATGTAAACGCACTGTATGTGTCAGCCCTGCGATGACCTGGCGACTTGTCCAGGGTGTACCCTGCCTTTCGCCCCAGTCAGCTGGGATAGGCTCCAGCTTGCCTGCGACCCTGTAGAAGGATAAAGCGGCTAGAGATAATGAGATGAGAAATTGTATGAAAAAATCATTTCTATCTTCAAAAGTGGCATGCAAATATAATGCACACAGACTTGTGTCACTTATCTACATTGAGTCACATAAATTACTTTGTTTTGAAATCGATAAAATAAATCACAGTCCCACCTTACCTTTGAATAGTTTTCGACCAAACTTCATAGCATGCTTAGTGCTTTTAGGAACAGCATTTTCTTTCATCATTTGTAATTCTCCTTCACTTAAGGTGACGAAGCAATTGGCTGCCATTTTGCTGAGTCACTTGAGGTAATTATCGAGAAATAGTCTGAATCTCTTGACCAGTCAACATGTGTGATTTCCTATAATCACCTCTGTATTTATATGAAAGGAAAATAATCAACCACTGCATTTTTTTACTGCCTTGATGTTGATCATTTTCCAATAACATCCATCCATTATCCATAACCGCTTATCCTGTGCAGGGTCACGGGCAAGCTGAAGCCTATTCCAGCTGACTATGGCTGAGAAGCGGGGTACACCCTGGACAAGTCGTCAGATCATCACAGGGCTGACACATAGAGACATTCACACTCACATTCATACCTACAGCCAATTTAGAGCCACCAGTGTCTTTGGGGGAAACCCACGCAGACAGAGGGAAAACATGCAAACTCCACACAGAAAGGCCCCCATCAGCCACTGGGCTCGAACCCAGAACCCTCTTGCTGTGAGGTGACAGTGCTAACCACTACACCACCATGCCACACTTTTCTAAATAGAATGTCTGTGACATAAGATCACTTACATTCTATCCCTTGCATTCTAGTAGCTATAAACAGTCTTAACCTCACCAGCCTTTCGTTTTTCTCTATCCTAAAGAAAAAAAAAACACAGTTTGTCATGTTACCAAGAAACTGGAAAGTGTAAAGGTCTCACATTGCAGAAAATTATCTGATACCTACAAAGTGCTTAAACTAGAGATTTCTTCCTTTGAAGCTATCAGAAGACGTCACTATATCAACATTCATTGCTCTTTGTTCAATAACACTTTTGTTTAATCATTTATTATTATCCTTATGAACACACAAATCCCTGTGAATAAGCTGTTCCTATAGAAGTGATTGTTAAATAAGGCAAATTAATAAAAACATGTGATTTGAATTACTACTAAGTTTACCAGTCAGATTGGACAATTCAACAGCCCTGTGGGATAAACATAAAACTGAGCTTACATTATTATAATCAGTGGGGACCCATATCTCCAGCGCCACTTTCGCCTGCATCTAATTAACACCATTAATATCCATCAAACGTAATTTAGCTCAGGCAGGAAAGTGAAGAAATACTCTCTGGTGGCATTCAAAAGGATTTGTTTATCATTCCTGGCTGGCACAAAGTACCAGTAAATGATTTATTTATGTTTACCTAATGATAATTATACGATTGGATGTTTGAAAATGCTAAACTCTGCATTGCCATTATGATTTTGTTTCACTACATACTGCACAACAAGTTCAAATTAATCCCATGAATTTCAGTGTTTACCGTCTTTATACATTTATGGCTTTTAAGGCTTGTTTATTCTGCTTCTATTGTGCTCGTCAGATGCAGAATGGCATTTCTATTTACATAATTGAACACTTTCATACTTACTTTGTGCTTTAGACTATCAAAAAATATATATTCCCATGCGAACACAAACAGTTAACGAGAAGGTAATTGTCTTTTCAGTGAAGGCTCCAGGTATTTTTTATTTATTTATTTATTTAGTTATAGTTATTAACTAACTTGGAAATTATCACTTAGACGGCATCATGAATGCAGAATTAGCTCTTGCTTCACCTCTACCTAAAGAAATCAATGCAGTGGCACTTTAGTCCTTTATTCTCTGTCAAGCTGTCTCACCTCCTTATTTGTACACTAGTGCAAAAAGATCAGCATCCAACACTTTAACTTTAATGCTAATACTGCTGTCAAAGCCATCACGCTTGGCTTGGCGTCTCATAGATTGCAAACTATCCAAGGCATTTCCCTGCTATAACACTTGCACTGTGGGGTATTGAGTTCACAC
The DNA here is from genome assembly GCF_027579695.1 of Neoarius graeffei. Taxonomy (NCBI): domain Eukaryota; kingdom Metazoa; phylum Chordata; class Actinopteri; order Siluriformes; family Ariidae; genus Neoarius; species Neoarius graeffei. The sequence goes on along the minus strand of NC_083576.1, from coordinate 11,797,403 downwards.
TGACTTTCCACCAAAATCTCCACTACGTCTACATTGGATTTCTTATTAATAAGATGCTGAACGTCGAAAATGCTGAGTGAATGAGTGAGCAAACAAGCGCTTTAATTTTTGTATTTGTTCAAACAGTGAAATGTGGCTTACACTCACCAGCCACTTTATTAGGAACACCCGTCCACTTGCTGTTTGAATGCAGTTCTCTAATCAGCCGATCCCTTGACAGCAGCACGATGCATCAAATCATGCAGATACAAATCAAGAGCTTCGGTTAATGTTCACTCACATCAAACATCAGAATGGGAAAAATTGTGATCTCAAAGTGTGACTTTCTTTCCCTGTGGCATGCGTGTTGGTTTGAGCCAGATGGACTGGTTTGAGTATTTCAATGAGAAACTGCTGATCTCCTGGGGTTTTCACACACAACAGTCTCTAGAGTTTACACAGAATGGTGCAAAAAAAAAAAACCATTGAGTTGAGTGAGGGACAGTTCTGTGGGTGGAAACAAATGCCTTGTTGATAAGAGAGGTGAGAGCAAAATGGATATCGTAACTCATATAATCACTCTTTACAACCGTGGTGAGCAGAAAAGCATCTCAGCATGCAACAGCAGAAGACTACATTGGGTTCCACTCCTACACCCAAGTACAGGAACCTTGGAATCAAGAACAAGTTCCTATTAAAGTGGCTGGTGAATGTATGTTTGAGATGACTGAATTATTTTCTTCTATTAAACACCATTGTAACTGTGCTAGCAATCCTAATCAATCAAGTGGCAATCAGCTGAGCAACAACAATTAAGTACAGTAGAACTAATCACATCCATCCATTATCTGTAGCCACTTATCCTGTTCTACAGGGTTGCGGGCAAGCTGGAGCCTATCCCAGCTGACTATGGGCGAGAGGCGGGGTACATCCTGGACAAGTTGCCAGGTTATCGCAGGGCTGACATACAACCCCAATTCCAAAAAAGTTGGGACAAAGTACAAATTGTAAATAAAAACGGAATGCAATGATGTGGAAGTTTCAAAATTCCATATTTTATTCAGAATAGAACATAGATGACATATCAAATGTTTAAACTGAGAAAATGTATCATTTAAAGAGAAAAATTAGGTGATTTTAAATTTCATGACAACAACACATCTCAAAAAAGTTGGGACAAGGCCATGTTTACCACTGTGAGACATCCCCTTTTCTCTTTACAACAGTCTGTAAATGTCTGGGGACTGAGGAGACAAGTTGCTCAAGTTTAGGGATAGGAATGTTAACCCATTCTTGTCTAATGTAGGATTCTAGTTGCTCAACTGTCTTAGGTCTTTTCTGTCGTATCTTCCGTTTTATGATGCGCCAAATGTTTTCTATGGGTGAAAGATCTGGACTGCAGGCTGGCCAGTTCAGTACCTGGACCCTTCTTCTACGCAGCCATGATGCTGTAATTGATGCAGTATGTGGTTTGGCATTGTCATGTTGGAAAATGCAAGGTCTTCCCTGAAAGAGACGTCGTCTGGATGAGAGCATATGTTGCTCTAGAACCTGGATATACCTTTCAGCATTGATGGTGTCTTTCCAGATGTGTAAGCTGCCCATGCCACACGCACTAATGCAACCCCATACCATCAGAGATGCAGGCTTCTGAACTAAGCACTGATAACAACTTGGGTCGTCCTTCTCCTCTTTAGTCCGAATGACACGGCGTCCCTGATTTCCATAAAGAACTTCACATTTTGATTCGTCTGACCAAAGAACAGTTTTCCACTTTGCCACAGTCCATTTTAAATGAGCCTTGGCCCAGAGACGACATCTGCACTTCTGGATCATGTTTAGATACGGCTTCTTCTTTGAACTATAGAGTTTTAGCTGGCAACGGCAGATGGCACGGTGAATTGTGTTCACAGATAATGTTCTCTGGAAATATTCCTGAGCCCATTTTGTGATTTCCAATACAGAAGCACGCCTGTATGTGATGCAGTGCCGTCTAAGGGCCCGAAGATCACGGGCACCCAGTATGGTTTTCCGGCCTTGACCCTTACGCACAGAGATTCTTCCAGATTCTCTGAATCTTTTGATGATATTATGCACTGTAGATGATGATATGTTCAAACTCTTTGCAATTTCACACTGTCGAACTCCTTTCTGATATTGCTCCACTATTTGTCGGCGCAGAATTAGGGGGGATTGGTGATTCTCTTCCCATCTTTACTTCTGAGAGCCGCTGCCACTCCAAGATGCTCTTTTTATACCCAGTCATGTTAATGACCTATTGCCAGTTGACCTAATGAGTTGCAATTTGGTCCTCCAGCTGTTCCTTTTTTGTACCTTTAACTTTTCCAGCCTCTTATTGCCCCTGTCCCAACTTTTTTGAGATGTGTTGCTGTCATGAAATTTCAAATGAGCCAATATTTGGCATGAAATTTCAAAATGTCTCACTTTTGACATTTGATATGTTGTCTATGTTCTATTGTGAATACAATATCAGTTTTTGAGATTTGTAAATTATTGCATTCTGTTTTTATTTACAATTTGTACTTTGTCCCAACTTTTTTGGAATTGGGGTTGTAGAAACAAACAACCATTCACACTCACAGTCTATTTAGAGCCACCAATTAGCCTAACCTGCATGTCTTTGGGGGAAACCGGAGGAAACCCACGCAGAAACGGGGAGAACATGCAAACTCCACACAGAAAGGCCCTCGCCGGCCGCTGGGCTCGAACCCAGGACTCTCTTGCTGTGAGGCAACAGTGCTAACCACTACACCACCATGCCACCCTGCATAATCACAATTTTTTTTTTTTTTAATATATAAACATGTGTGTAGAGATCAGAGCGGGTGGGTGGAGCACAGAAGTACGGCAGGCCAGAACTGAGTCCCAAAAAACTCTTTTTATTTTCCGCTTTTCAGCTTTAAACACTCTCCCAGCCACACACACACGCACACACAAGTCTTCTGGTTGGGGAAGACACACAAACACAGGTTAACTAACATCAGGTGCAGCGATTCTGCCACTTACCTTCCCTGACTCCGCCCTCCGTTCACAGACCGCCGCTTGACCACGCCCTCGCTGCCACAGTGTGTTTCAGTGGACGTTTCCTTTAATGATACAACAATGTATAAAAACTAAATTAATGTGAAAGAATCATTCCTCCTTAGAAAGCTGTTGACAGTGATGCGTGGTTCTTTCCTCACTTCTAGCCCAGTGTAACAACTTCAACTGTTTCCTCAGTTTCAGCTTGGCGTAACTGTTGTTCAGTGGTTTCCTCAGTTTTAGCTGTGTTCAGTGCCACCAGCTCTCGATCACAGTACTGTTCATCACATCTGGCCGTTACACGCGTCCAGGAGCTGAACTAATTCAGTTAGACCTTCCTGTCCACCATTGCACTCATTTCACTAAAGAGAAGAGAGGTAAACAGAAGGAAAATGTGTGTGTGTGTGTGTGTGTGTGTGTGTACTTGTACTCTCGATATATTGAGGACCAGAACACATTTTTTTTTTACCAATAGTATTAGGACATGTTTGGGAAGTGAGGACATTTTGGCTGGTCCTCACTTCTTTAAAGGGCTGTTTAAGGGTTAAGACTTAGTTTTAGTCTTAGGGTTCAAGTTAGGGTAATGGGTTTGGGTTTGGCATTGTGATGGTCAAGGTTAGGGTAAGAGGCTAGGGAATGCATTATGTCAGTGAGGGTCCCCACAAAGATCTAAAGTCCTTCCTGCACCATGCCCTAGTCTTCCCAGGCAGTCTCCTGTCCCAATACTAACCAGTGGTGGGTTTCCCAAAAGCCTCTTAATGCTAAGAGCAGCTTAACTAGGAGAGAGAGAGCGTGTTCATTGTACTGCTCGCTCTACCATTTGATGATGATCTTTGTGCTACAATGTTTTTGGAAAACTCGGCTGAGGCCATTTAGGCGCATTGGGCAGTGCCGATCTCCATTTCCGTAGCCTTCAGCCTCTTGCCTTTACAGCTAGGGTTACAGTGGGAGGCTAGTTCTCTGGTAACCACGAGAGTTTGACTCCCCACTCGCATCTGTATCACAGCGTGCCTTGCCAGATGGCAGTAGGTACCATTTTTATGATGGTCTTTGGTATGACCCAACTGTGAGTAGAACTAGCGACCTCCTGATCAAGAAGTGGACATGCTAACCACTCGGCCAGCTCACGGTCCCCACAAAGATAGAAGTATAAGAATGTGTGTGTGTGTACTTGCTCTTGCAATATATTGAGGACCAGAATACATTTTTTTTACCAACAGTATTAGGACATTTTTGGGAAGTGAGGACATTTTGGCTGGTCCTCACTTCTTCAAAGGGCTGTTTGAGGGTTAAGACCTAGTTTTAGTTTTAGGGATCAGGTGAAAATGAGGTTTAGGTTAGGTTTAGGGTAATGGGTTGAGGTTAAGCATTTAGTTGTGATGGTTATGGTAAGGGAATGCATTAGGTAAATTAGGGTCCCCACAAAGATAGCAGTACAAGAATGTGTGTGTGTGTGTGGGAAGGGGGGGGCATAAACATGATCTTATATGAAATGGGTGTTGTGATGTCACACTTTAAAATATTTTCTTCATGATATTATCTATCCAGTTTGTTTTCTGTGTGTGTGTGTGTGTGTGTGTGTGTTTTCTTCTGATGTAAACATTATTCTGTGACACCCAGAATGCTCCACTGCATTCAATCAATCATGTGCAGGTTTCTGTCTATATCAGAGAGCTCATATATCTCTGATTGGATTTGCCATTACATGACAGTCCATACATCCAAGCATCCACTCCTCCTACGTCTTCTGCAATAAGATCAGCATTCTGTGAGATTTTAAACTCCCTTAAGGCTATAATAGCATAAAATACATAATGTCTAATGTGTTTCATTATCATGCTTCTTTTTTTAGGGATGTGTGCTTCTTGGCTTTTTGTAGCTGGCAGGTTTTAACATTTCTCGCCGGTATGGGATGATTATCATTATCCACTGGCATTTATGGGGCCATTTCCCGTACTTCCTTTTGTATAATCCGATTTTGTAATAGCTTTCTGTCCACCTCCGCTAGTGTGGAAATGATAAAGCGTTCCTCAGGAAGAGGAAGATGAATGTGCATTTCTAGAATATTTGAACTGCTGACAGTGAATTGGGTTCATTATGTAAGGAATAAAACCTGCAAGAGTGCTGTTACAGGAAAATAATCAACAATGGGTGGTGTGATGCAGCGTGGTATGAAGCAGAGTTCCTATTCAGATTCAAAAGTTGATTGTTTTCCTATAACAGGATGGCCTGAAATGTTTATCCCACTTTCGACACAGGAATTTGGCGACAGTTCTGATTTTTTTTTCCTCCCAGTTTGGTCAATTCACACCCATTAGTATGGCGGTACATTGATGTCAAAACTAAAGGGTGCTAAAACACAAGGTGAAAAATATAAAGATGCAAGTTTTAATATTTCACATCTGTAAATATCCCACTTACGAGCACAAAAAGAAGAAATGTATGCACCTTTATCATAATATCATGCTCAAGCTGTCTTTTGTTCCCTCTCGAATGTTTTTATCCTCCTTGATTTGATAGTTATCCTCACGTGCCAAGTGGATGAGCTGGAGAAATGCAATGCATTTTCTGCGAGAAATTTAGTATCATGTAACCCGACCACGCCTTTACAAAGAATATAGAGGCCTGAATCACTTACCTGCCAATTCTCCAAGTCTTAAGATGCAGCCATGAGAACAATGTACTCTGCTCTAGACTTGTCTGTGAAGGTTCTCAGTCATCCGGGTCATCGTAATCCATACGTGATAAAGCAGGCAACTGGACTTGCTTGAAATCTTTGCAGACGTTTCACCTCTCATCCGAAAGGCTTCTTCAGTTCTGTCTGACTAGTGGGGAGTTCCAAGTATTTATCCTCTAGTGGACCAAAAGCAACCCTAAGGAGAGATTCAATGCAGTGAGGAATGCACGGACCTGTACATTGGGGAAATGAAGCAACCGCTTCACAGGCGCATGGCTCAACACAGGAGAGCCAGTTCCTCAGGCCAGGACTCTGCAGTCTATCTTCATCTCAATAACAAAGGATGCTCGTTTCAGGACTGCAATGTAAGCATTTTAGGCAGAGAACACTGCTAGTTTGAAAGAGGAGTAAAAGAAGCCATCTTTGTCAACCTGGAATGACCATCACTGAACAGAGGAGGTGGTCTGAGACGCCACTTATCAGCCACCTACAATGCTGTCCTTGGCACACTTCCCAGAAAACTGAATACACATCCACACCAAGACTCAGCTGACTTCAATGACTCACATGATGGCAGAGAGAGGCAATGACCCACAGATCACCCTTACGACCCTCTAGGCTGCTAACACCAGTCACACCTGGCCTCCAGTGACCCTAACATCTACAGGATGGCTGAGAGGGTCAACAACCCATGTGACCTCAATGACTCTCCTTAAGGTTGCTTTTGGTCCACTAGAGGATAAATACCTGGAACTCCGCACTAGTCAGACAGAACTGAAGAAGCCTTTTAGATGAGAGGTGAAACGTCTTCAAGGATTTCAAGCAAGTCCAGTTGCCTTCTTTAGCACCTACCATACGGTCTGCTCTAGACTTGGTTCTTCAACTCGTCCACTCCAACTCCATTGCTTCAACATTACACCACTCTGTTCACTTCCAATCTAGACTACCACAATCCACCTATCAGTGGAGGAAGTTAGACATTGCCTCGTAAAAATAAATCCACATAAAGCACCTGGACCTGATGGCCTTCGTGGAAAGGTACTGAAGGCATGCGCTAATGAACTAGCAACAGTTTTGACCCATCTCTTTCAACTTTTACTGTCCACCTGTACTGTGCCGGATATGTGGAAGTCATCAATTATCAAACCGTTCCCAAAGAAACCTGGGTCAAAAGAACTGAATGACTTTCGCCCAGTTGCCTTGACCACTATTCTGGCAAAATGCATGGAGAGGGTTGTAATCAAACATCTTACTGCATCCCTGAACCCACATCTAGATCCTATGCAATTTGCTTATAAGCCTCATAGAGGGACTGAAGATGCCACTCTCATCCTGACTAACATGGTCACTAAACATCTGCAAAATGCTAATGCTTATGCACGGATTTTATTTGTTGATTTTACTGCTGCCTTCAATACAATGCAAATCCACATATTACTGCAGCGACTCATAAACCTAGGGGTAGATGGGAGGGTTGGTGCATTGGATCAAGGACTTTTTAACTGACCGCCCACAGCGAGTGTGCATCAGGGACATGGTCTCAAACGAACTAGTTCTTAATACAGGGGCTCCACAAGGTTGTTGTCTTTCCCCTGTGCTGTTCTCTGTGTACACAAATGAAATATCACTTCACTGTAATGATTTTAAATTAGTGAAATACGCAGATGATATGGCTCTAGTGGGACTCTTTTATCAGAATGACAGCATATCTGACTATGTTGATCATGTTTTTAAGTTAGAGCAGTGGTGTAAGACAAGCTCACTTTTACTCAATGTATGTAAAACCAAGGAGCTAATTCTTAACTACACAGGTGTTCCATCACCACTTTTACTATCCAACCAAACAGTTGAAATTGTCAACTGTTTTAAGTACTTAGGCACATACATTGACTGCAAGCTGAACTTCACAGAAAATGTTGATGTTATATGCAAAAAGGCCAATCAAAGGTTGTATTTAATTAGAAAGCTGAAAGGCTTTGGGGTAAGTCCACGGACGATTGCTCTAAGACAACGAGGGAGGCTCAGCCTCCTCTAAAAATGATGAACATAGGAACGTAGGATGAATTGCGCTAGGCTTATGTTATAGCTGACCTTATAACATTGCTATTTCAGATCCAGAATCATAGAAATATATGTGCTCAACCCAACTACAGTGCGAAATCATTCCCTTATAACTTTAATGTGTGCATGAGTTTTTCCCCCTCGTGACAGCGCGATGCAGCCCAGCCTCAGTGGACTTCAATGGCATTTGGGAGCTATGCACTTTTCAATCTCAAAATGCAAGACGATTATTGGACAAATACTGTGAAAACGCCCGCCCACGGAGTCTCACCGACTCCCAGCCTCAGTGAACTTCAATGGCATTTGGGAGCTATGCGCTTTTCAATCTCAAAATGCAAGACGATTATTGGACAAATACTGTGAAAATGCCCGCCTACGGACTCCGAGCCTCGCATGGGAGAGACATGGCAGTTTCCCCGAGGAGACTGGTGATTGGTGAAAGCGGCCGGATATTTTCTTTGACTGACAGCTCGTTTCAACTATAGACAGGCAGCGGTGAATTTCAGTTCAGTCCCATGCAGATTCGCAAGTGCTGTGGTGTATTGTAAGAGATCAGCTTACATTTCGATTTCATTCATTACACACGGTTTCTACCAGCTTTTTTAGTTTGTATATATTTTCATTGTAAATAAAGTGTAAATATAGTGTTGTCAAGTTTGCTATCTTAGTTCCAGAAATTTCATTTATTTGAGTGACTGAACTTGAACTTGAGGGGGCTAGTCAGCTAGCAAGAAAGCTGCGCACGGATGCCAAGCATTGCTGATTTAATTTTGGCGAAGCCATTTGCCAGTCTTCCTTTCAAGGAAAAAATTACAATTAAAGAGCAGGGTAGACCAACGCCTCAAATTGACTTGGTGAAAAAGGTAGGGAATAATACTCGTTCCTTTCAGAGAAAAGTGAATTGGCTAACAGCAAGTGACCCACATCAACAACAGTAAATAGGCTACTTTAGTAATATGTCACGGATGGACCAAAAATATAGAATCTATTTAAAATGTTTATGCTGAGTATATTATATTATATTGGAATATATATTTCTCTGGATATGAATTAAACACAGCTACAATTTGGAAAACATTTTTAAACAGAAACACAGCCGAGAAAATTTCACACTACAGACCTGGATTAAAAGTGAAGGGTTATCAAAATTGTCAATAAAACAGTTCTCAGTCAAAATAAGTAAAATATAGGGAAAGTGTCATTGAATGAAATGTGTGGCACCCAGCTCTACTGCTGAGGTTCCTGACAAAGAGCTGCTTTCAATAATGATCAATTTTTAAACAACATGCCACAATTTTAAAATATAAAATGTTAAAATATACCCCTCCCCCCAACACCACCACCATGTATATTGGACAGTAGGCTAATGGGCCAAAAGAACCTGTTATTTCACAGTTTGTGACCCTGCCAACAATCAGCCAGATCAGAGGCAAGAGTATGGGCAAAATTGATGTGTTTTTTCTTTTAAAATCTGGAAATATCGTAACCGACCAGCCTCCCCTGTTTGAAAGACTACCAGCCGCCACTGGGTAAGTTCTAACATCTTGGAGAGGACATATGTAAGCCTAATAGAGAGCGTCCTTACCTATAACATCTCTGTATGGTATGGCCACCTCACCCTATCCAACAAGAATAGGCTGTCCAGAGTTGTGAAAATGGCAGGAAAAATCATAGGACAACCTCAAAAACCACTGGACAATCTATATAGGACTGCAGTTGATAGGAAAACTATGAACATTTTGGACGATGATACCCACCCTCTTCACTCTGAGTTCGAATTGCTCCCCTCAGGGAGGCGCTACAGGGCACACATCGCAAGGAAAAACATATACAAACACTCATTTATACCAAACGCAATTTCCATGGTCAACAAGCAATGGAAAAATTAGACAGGTGTAGGCTGGAACTGGTGCTGACCTTGTCTATGATGTGTATACTGGGAGGGGCGACTGGGGTGGGGGTGGGGGGGTAGAATGATCTATGTATGTATTTATGTTTTTGTGCAATGGTATGAATGTTTATGTTTATGTTTATACGTGTTTTTATCATGAGACCAGAGACAAATTTCATGCTGGCATGACAATAAAGTTTATTCTATTCTATTCTATTCTACAGCCAGTCACAAAACCAGGAGCGTCATCAGTAACATAACACATTCTGAGAAAATTGCTATCTGCCCTCTTCTGCATACATGAGCTTGCAGATGCTCATGATTGGTTATTTTTGCTCTGATTGACAGATGAGGGAGTATGCTATACCTCTCAGTCAGACATCATGGCCAATTCTGCTCTCTCAGACTCCCAGCCATGGATCACTGTGGTATCATCACAATCTCTCAGCAATAGTTTGAACACTTAGAGTTACATTTAATGCCATGGACCATCCACAAAACATGTAAATTTATTTTTTGCTTATGTTATAGCAGCTATAAATAAACAGTCATTCCTTCACCAACCTTTCTTTTAACTCTCTGACTAACAGCTGACACTGGAGACTTTTTCCAGGAATGCTAAATAAAATGTACATCCTTACAGAAAATATATTTATACACCATATCAACAATTCCATCAACAGCTGGAACTACTGTCAGAGCTGCTGTTATAAAAAATGAATCAATACCTTCTAACCAATTAGAATCGAGAATAATTCGACAGCGCTGTAATATTGTACTTCATGTTCTTTTGCAGACTTCAAATCGCTTTGTGTGTTCGAACCTTCAAGCCTGTAAAGTGTCTCTTTTGTGTCAGAAGGAAAAAAAAATGTGTGGGTGTTTGAAAAGAGTGTGTGTGTGTGGGTGTGTGTTTGAGGTTAGATAGGCATGCCACTCACTTTGTGTCTTGGTATTAAATGTCTAAATGATTGGCAGCTGTTGCTCACCCATGAAGGTCTGTGTGTGTGTGTGTGTGTGTGTGTGTGTGTGTGTGTGTGTGTGTGTGTGTGTGAGAGAGAGTGAACCTGACATACAGAAAGACCAAACTATCTGTTAGTAAAAGTTAAAGCTGCTGCCAAAGCAGGAGAAAGATTAACAAAATTAGTTTAAATTTGTTTTGTTAATAAGCACTGAGTTTATGGTACATTGTCACTAATGAATTAACAAGACATATGAATCTAAACGATAAAATGCTGTTTTGTAATTTGTATTAAATGGTCATCCCCCCAAAAAAAAGAGAGAAATAATAATCATTATTATTTTCTCAGCGGTCTCAGTAAGAAACCCTGTATTCTGATTGGCTGTTGCCAGTCCATGGAACGGTCTATATTTTCCTATCTCTGACCGTGGTCCGAGCTTTTTTATCTTGGCTGAGATTTTCAGCTTTGCTTTTGCAACTTTGTTGTTGCACAGTTGCTGCAAGTTTTTCCAGTGTAATTTCCCAACAGTAGCACAAAAAAAATGGCTTTGGACCAAGACGAACAACACAATGAAAGTGAATTTTACCATCCCGATCAAAATGACGAAAACACGAAAGTTGACAAAGAGAAATCCCAGGAAAAAGCAAAACAACAACAAGAGTTTATGGGTGAAGTTCATAATTTTATTGAGCAACAAAGGCCAGAAAACATGAAAAAGAAAGCTGCTTATGATAGAAATGTGTGGAAAAGGCAGCTGCAATCATTCGGTGAGCACAGAAATATTGAAGACATACCTGGGGAAGAGCTCAACATCCTTATCTGCTGCTTCTTCATGGAAATAAAGAAAGATGGCAGCCACTACGAACCCACCACCCTGACAGCATTTCATCGCAGTCTTCAGCGCTATCTTAACAACCATGGTTCAAAGCTGGATATCCTTAGAGGCAAAGAGTTTTCGAAATCCAAGGAGGCTCTGTCGTCAAGAAAGAAGCAGCTAGTTCATGAATTTGGAAAGGGTAATCACCCTCAAGCGGCTCATCCATTTACAGAGGCGGAGAAAGATCTGATGTTTGAAAATGCTCAATTTGGCAAGCACAACCCGCTTAAAGGATATATGCAGAACCTTTATTTTTAAATAAATTTCTGAGTGGATAGTATCTCCATCCTTGACTCTTGTACGCTGCATAAATGTGAATTAAAAAAATATATATTTTTGAGAGTTAAAATCGACCGCAAAGTTGGCATTCGAGCTGCCCTGCTGAGCCAGCCAGCCCTGAGTGCGTGACGTCACTGCGGGAACCGGTTTTAAGGCCGAGGCCTTTGACAGCTATAGACCAAAGTCATATAAATAAAAATTTATGGTGAAAGTAAGAAATACCATTACCGACTTGCTCAACTAAGACTGATTTAACTTCATTGATTGTGGGTTGACTCTCATTAAAACAGAATAGGTGTTATAATTTATGCAGCATACATGTACATGCATGCATTTTCACTGATAAAACGTAAAAGGCTAATTAAATAATCAGATGAACTGAGACAATCACATTCTGAAGCAAATTAAATAATCTTATACCGGTAACTTAAACACACAATACAAGTTACATGTATTAATCTAAATGCAGGTAAACAAATAAGAATCGCAGCTTACCCATCTGTGTTCTCGCTTCTTGAAGGCTGATCTTGTGACCGATTGTTTTGAAGCAATTTGACTTTCAGTTGTTCGTTCAGTTCTCAACAGTGATGGGAATAACGGCGTTAGAAATAAACGGCGTTACTAACGGCGTTACTTTTTTTAGTAACGAGTAATCTAACTAATTACTTTTTACATCGTTATAACGCCGTTCCCGTTACTTACAATAAAATGCTCTGCGTTACTTTATTAAAGCTGTTTTCATCTGGCACGCTGCTCGTTCAGCCTTTCTTTACTCTGCTTTAGTGTGGGGCGGGGAGACGCGAGACAACGGCATAGTCAGCCAATCAGAGTAGCTTTGGACAACATACGTAGGTAGCCTCCGCCTACTGCACTACTGCACACACTTTCAATCAGAAGACACAGCGATGGCGAGCGGTCAGCCCAGCACTGCGCTTTCACACTGGAAATACAGCATTACTTTTCATTACTTGAAATAAAAGGCAAAAATGTCTACGTGCAATGCACATTATGTTGAGGAACAAAGCGTTTGTCCTCGTCAGTGGCCAGTAATTAGTAACAATTTTAATAACTACAAAAATATATTAAATTTGATAGATGTCTTATCTCACATTGTCCCACAAAAATATTAATGTAGTATAGATAACGTTACTAACTGGTTCTGTTAAGTGTCCATTTCAGTCATTAAACACATTTAACATTCACTTTTATTATGATTACACTAATTTAATTTGTTTTTTTTTTTGGGGGGGGACACAAAATGTAACGGAACAATTACTTTCCCTGGTAATTAGTTACTTTTATGACAAAGTAACTCCGTTACTAACTCGGTTACTTTTTGGGAAAAGTAACTAGTAACTATAACTAATTACTTTTTGAAAGTAACGTGCCCCGGTGGTGTAGTGGTTAGCGCTGTCGCCTCACAGCAAGAAGGTCCTGGGTTCGAGCCCCGGGGCCGGCGAGGGCCTTTCTGTGTGGAGTTTGCATGTTCTCCCCGTGTCCGCGTGGGTTTCCTCCGGGTGCTCCGGTTTCCCCCACAGTCCAAAGACATGCAGGTTAGGTTAACTGGTGACTCTAAATTGACCGTAGGTGTGAATGGTTGTCTGTGTCTATGTGTCAGCCCTGTGATGACCTGGCGACTTGTCCAGGGTGTACCCCGCCTTTCGCCCGTAGTCAGCTGGGATAGGCTCCAGCTTGCCTGCGACCCTGTAGAAGGATAAAGCGGCTAGAGATAATGAGATGAGATGAGAAGTAACGTGCCCAACACTGGTTCTCAATTCATTCGCTTTTTCCACGTAAGGGCAAGATATTGCTGCTGAGGCAAGTATATCCAGCGGAGAAATCAGATGGCTGGTCCACTCATTCTCTGTTTTCTCCATACTGAGTACTCCGCCATTACTGCTCGGCTCAGGCAATTATTAAAACCTGGGACGGGACAGGACGTTTTTCACCGGTTTTAGCAACAACTGCGGGGAGGTCACTGCCTGAGCAATAATATGTCCAGTTCCGTCCCGGGTTTTAGCAACAACCCTTGGCTCACACTTCGGGAGAACTGGTGCAACTGAACTTACTTTCCTTTAAAAATAAATAAATAAAATTAATACTTTCCTTTTCTTGTAGTTTTCTTTTCCTTTAATTGTTGGTACTGTACCCTCTTTCAATATGGACTTATAACCAACACTCCTCAACAGATCAGAGGTCTCGTACGAGTCTTCAGTAAAATGTGCAAAGCAGAGGAAAGACCACTTCATAGGTGCCCAATATGCCTGTGAACTTCTTGCAAAATGCATCCAAATCTTTGCAGTTTGAACATTCTTGGGCCATGAATGCAACATAAATCCACCTTCTGTCGTGTTGCTGCACCTGCCAGCAACACATTTGCGTGGCATGGCGATAAATTAGCTCAAAATGGACGATCGGGGTTGCAGTCAGCTCTGTGTTTTAGTATAGCGGAAATGGCGATGACACCGATAGACTTCCTGTTGTGACGTTACGGATGTCAAGGTCATTCACTCAGACCGCTACCTATGTGAATCACTTTCATCTCATCTCATTATCTCTAGCCGCTTTATCCTTCTACAGGGTCGCAGGCAAGCTGGAGCCTATCCCAGCTGACTACGGGCGAAAGGCGGGGTACACCCTGGACAAGTCGCCAGGTCATCACAGGGCTGACACATAGACACAGACAACCATTCACACTCACATTCACACCTACGGTCAATTTAGAGTCACCAGTTAACCTAACCTGCATGTCTTTGGACTGTGGGGGAAACCAGAGCACCCGGAGGAAACCCACGTGGACACAGGGAGAACATGCAAACTCCACACAGAAAGGCCCTCGCCGGCCCCGGGGCTCGAACCCAGGACCTTCTTGCTGTGAGGCGACAGCGCTAACCACTACACCACCGTGCCGCCGTGAATCACTTTAATTGTAAAAATTACTATATTAGATTTATTGTTGGGGTGGCACGGTGGTGTAGTGGTTAGCTCTGTCGCCTCACAGCAAGAAGGTCCGGGTTCGAGCCCCATGGCCAACGAGGGCTTTTCTGTGTGGAGTTTGCATGTTCTCCCCGTGTCTGCGTGGGTTTCCTCCGGGTGCTCCGGTTTCCCCCACAGTCCAAAGACATGCAGGTTAGGTTAACTGGTGGCTCTAAATTGACCATAGATGTGAATGTGAGTGTGAATGGTTGTCTGTGTCTACAGTATGTGTCAGCCCTGTGATGACCTGGCGACTTGTCCAGGGTGTACCCCGCCTTTCACCTGTAGTCAGCTGGGATAGGCTCCAGCTTGCCTGCGACCCTGTAGAACAGGATAAAGCGGCTACAGATAATGAGATGAGATGAGATTTATTGTTAACGCTTAAAACTATTCCTGTACCATTCTTGAGGTCTCAAGGCATTTATAAACAAAAAGTGAGGCCATGGCTCTGTGTATATGCTTTAAGGTTTGTCCGTATTGGGAAAAACTGTGACCTTGGCCTGAATCAATTATTTTGTAGTGGAGAAAATAATAAATAAGTTATTTAGCAGCTATAGGAAAAAACTGTGACCTTGGCCTGGTCACAGTTTTTCCCAATATGGATCTCCCAGCCGGTAAATAACATATATTTATGTAATTTGTATACTGTAATTTCTCATACAATTCTGGTAGACTTTAAAGCAGATGCTTGCTTTTGCTTCAGGCTAGTAATTACTGTATCTCCAACACTGAAAACGTATCATAAGCAGCGCCTTCTGTCCATGACTGCTTATTCTTCATCATATCCTGTATTTTGCTAGCTATCAGAAAATCTGCTATGAGCCTTATTTAAACCTTTTGCTAACAAATGAGAGAAAAAAATAGCAGGTTAACATTCATGGTACAAGAATAAGTTAGAAACCGAATACACAATATAGATTCAATAGCATCCAATAAGTATAGTATATGCCTAGCATTAGCATTAGTGTTAGCAATAAGACTACCTTTATAAGCTAAATGGCCTTACGGTTCTCATGTCCACCTTACAAATTGCAGCATTTCTGTCGTTTCTAATTTCTGCGTTTTGTTTTGATAGCCTTTCAGTCACAGTATATACAGTAGTGTGAAAAGTCTTAGGCACCCTATGGTGTTTTTTTTTTCATACAAACTTTGTTATAAATTTCTATTTTATGACTTCTACATTATCGAGTCAACTAAACTGCTAGAGTGAAATTGGAAGATGGTCTGTCAGATAGCTTCCCAATAAAAAGAGGTGTAAGACAAGGATGGGTTCTGTCTGCCAAATTGTTCAACCTCTACACTGAAAGTATTTTCAGAGAGATAGAAGATCTACCAGGCTGCAATACTGGTGGAAGAAATGTGAATAATTTGAGATATGTAGATAATACTGCACTGCTTGCAGAATCACAGGAGGAACTGCAAGAAATTGTCAATAAGGTGAAAGAGAAGCGTGAACACTATGGCCTGAGAATGAATGCGAAGAAAACAAAAACAATGGCTAT
This sequence comes from Neoarius graeffei, assembly GCF_027579695.1. Lineage (NCBI taxonomy): Eukaryota > Metazoa > Chordata > Actinopteri > Siluriformes > Ariidae > Neoarius > Neoarius graeffei. The sequence goes on along the minus strand of NC_083576.1, from coordinate 11,781,160 downwards.
TAGCAGAGATGAAACACCAGATGTGAAGATAACTGTGGATGGGCAGGTATTAGAACAAGTGAAAGAGTTTAGGGTTAGATCATAACAGATGATGGCAGATGTGAGTGTAAGATCAGAAGAAGGACAGGAATTGCAAAGACAAATTTCAACAAGAAAAAAAGATGTGTTAACATTAAGAAAGCTCAAGTTAGCTCTCCGAAAGAGGATGCTCAGATGCTACATATTATCTACTCTATTGTATGCATCAGAGGCACGGACCACAAACAAGAAGACTATAGATAAGTTGGAGGCTTTTGAAATGTGGACATACGGAAGACTGATGCGTATCTCGTACACTGAAAGAAAGACAAAGAAAAAAGAAATCCTGGATATGGTGGGAGAAATGAGAAAGCTGGTATGTGACATTAAGAAAAGGAAGATACAATACTTTGGACACATCATAAGAGCAGATGAGGTGCAACGGCAGCTTTTAGAAGGTAAAGCAGAGGGTAAGCAGAGGAGAGGGAAACAACGAAGGACATGGATGAGTGATATTACAGACTGGATGAAAAAATTAACTATGTCCAAAGTGTCCATACAGCTCAAGACAGACAGAAATGGAGATCCATGATTGTCGTCCTTCTGAGAATAAGATGACTGAATGAATGAATGAATGAATGAATGAACATTATCGAGTACAAAAACATTTTAGAGTTTCAAACATTCATTTCATTTTCCAGCACAAAATTAAATGTTACAGAAAAAAAAAATGTTTGTATCTGAGCAGGATATTACATAAGAGACCACTTTCTTTTCAGATGAAAAAAAAAAAACATCATGAAGGCTGCTAGGTTTTGGTGCAAAATTAAGAAGCGTGACCGTCAAAGTGTCCAGAAGAACTGTGGCTGGTTCTGTAAGATGCTCAGTAAAATCTACAGCTCATTTCCTGATAAAACTGCACTCATTGTATGTGAGACTACTCATCTCATCTCATTATCTCTAGCCGCTTTATCCTGTTCTACAGGGTCGCAGGCAAACTGGAGCCTATCCCAGCTGACTACGGGCGAAAGGCGGGGTACACCCTGGACAAGTCGCCAGGTCATCACAGGGCTGACACATAGACACAGACAACCATTCACACTCACATTCACACCTACGGTCAATTTAGAGTCACCAGTTAACCTAACCTGCATGTCTTTGGACTGTGGGGGAAACCGGAGCACCCGGAGGAAACCCACGCGGACACGGGGAGAACATGCAAACTCCGCACAGAAAGGCCCTCGCCGGCCACGGGGCTCGAACCCGGACCTTCTTGCTGTGAGGCGACAGCGCTAACCGCTACACCACCGTGCCACCCATTGCTTATAATTTTTTTGCTTATTTTTAAAGCAATTTTTGGTCTACAGCATTTCTTTGCATGTGCCTAAACTTTTACACAGTACTGTATATAGCTATTTATTTATTTATTTATTTGTGTGTGTGTGTGTGTGTGTGTGTGTGTGTGTGTGTGTGTGTGTGTGTGTGTTAAAAGACATTTTTGGACATTGTTGCCCGCTGTTCTGTAGATATTCACAGGACACCTTGATACATTATTAACATTATTAACCTCTTGCATTAATAATATAACATTTTGCCTTAAAAAGTAGAAATGTACACAGAATAGGCTCCAATGCTCTCTAGAATATCCAGATACAGGTTGTGTGTTACTACTCAGTATAAATCAGGCTGGAAAGACCTGCAGTAAAAAGTTATATTGGAATTTATATTCTCTCTAGCCCGACCACAATGTATAATATTATTATCCATACAGGACACTTTTTCAATGGAATAAAAATGTGTTCTATTCCCTTCTCGCGGGTTTCATTCATTTGGTTTGCTAGCATGCAATATTGTTTGCGTATCGCTTATCCTACGTGTATTACGTCACTCTACCCAATGGAGAATGAGTGTTGAATATGGTTTACGATATTGCATGGTTGTCAAGACAACATGATGTCACACGTCGGAGACGTAAACCTTGCACGCTAGCGAGCGACTGGGACAATTTGTAAACAAGCATGGCCGCCAGGTTTGCTTTGTTAAATATGGAAGATTTTGAGAGAATTTTGAAAGCAAAAGACATGCTGAACACCTGAAAGGAATGTGTATGTATAATAATAATAATAATAATAATAATAATAATAATAATAATAATAGCTGTCCACTCAAAGCCAGCCAATATTATTTAATAAGAATATGAGACTGAATTTGTAGACATTCTACAACTATAAGTGGAGTGAAAGTATGATGTGGAGCTTTGGTTTTGTTTTGTTTTTTTAATTCATAAAAATTGTATTTGTTGGCAAATTGTTGTGGTATAGGCCCACTTTACACGGGGACGGTCTGAAACAAAAACGCAAAAGTCCGTTTTCGTTCTCACTTTTTTCCGCGTCTACACGACCGTTTTCAAGGAGGAATTATGCGTCTATACGGTGACGCATAAATGTCTCCGCTATGTCTGCACGCATGCGCAACGTCTTCCGTCTTGTCTGATCTGCACCGCTGTTCTATAAAGTTATCCTACCTCTTGGATTTGTCCTACCAAGCCTACTGCGCATGCGCGAAATCCAGGAGGGTAGGAAAATTCAACAGTAGTTTTGTCCCACCGATCAGCTGGGCTGATAGAAAATCGGTGAGAATTTCACGCATTTGCCGATTTTTATGTTTTGTGCATATTGGTCGAGTCTTTGGCCTAGTCAAATAATTTGTAATGACTTGTTTTGAATAATAAAACGGTCTGTATGCGAACTTGCTAGGATAACTTTACAGAACACCGGTCCGGCTGAGGTACTGTAGTGCTCGAGGGAGGAGCAGGAGCAAACCGAAACTCTTTTAATCTGCCTTTATTAAGTAACGCTCACTCTTGTTTCGGTGAAGAAGAGAAAAGGCAGTGTCCATCTCAGCAAAATAAACCCGTTCGGCTGCTAGTTTTGTTTTCAGTCTCGGGTTTATGGTTTCACGAGCAGCTTGAATAGGCGGCACGCGGGTGTGTGTGTGTGTGTGTGTGTGTGTAACTTGGCGACACCAAACTGAGGAGCTCCAGCCGAGCGGGTGAGCAGGAAAACACATCTACTGCATTAAAACACAGGGCAGCTTGAAGGTCCGTTGGATCGATGTAATCAGACATGCTCTTACTTTTTTACTTACTTTATTACTTCCCGGGCTGGCATGTACAGTATATGACATATGTATGACGTAAACGCGTACCCGACGTGAGCAGATCCGAGCAGAGTTTCGCGTATTGGGTAGTTTAGACGGATATGCAACGGGGGCCGTTTTTAACTTATCCACTCTGGAAGGCGTTTTCAATTTTATCCGTTTTTCAGCCTCGGAAACGCCGTCCCCGTGTAGACGAAAGGCACTTCTGATAAAATATTTAGTCATTTTTACCCGACAGCGTCCTCGTGTAAACGGGCCCATAGAGGAACAAAACACGTGTAGACGTGTTTCTGGAAAATAATCAGCTTTATTGTAGTAACAGTAACTCTGCTTTGCATCATGTTGAACATTGATTATTTTCCTATGACGGCACACTCCTTACATATTCCTGATGTCATACCTCAAGCCAGCAAATAAAATATCACTATTTCTCCAGACTTCCACATCATTAAACAACACCCCACATTTATGAATTTTTTCCCCTCATAAATTTTGCCATTCAATATAAACAAGAGAATAAAACAAGGCATGTATACATAAAGAAGGAATATCTCTTGGTGGAGACGAGGTGGATTGAGAGGCTTGTGGATGTTTGTTCAAATAGTTGAGATGCATAAAAAAAAGCTGAATTTAGAAATCGAAATTCTTTGTGTGTATACATTTGTGCTTTATGCGAAGTCTGTTCCACGAGGCCCATGGAGTTGATGGATCACTTGTTTACTTCTATTGACAAGCAGTGTTTTCTCTCTGCCTTTGGATGTAATTAATCAACATAATCTTGGGAATTTAGACTTCAAGGTCATAAAATATCAGTGATTGCAGAGCTGCGTACTACATCCTGAACTGATCTGAATATTACCTCAGAGCTCTATTGTACTAACTGAGTAAATATCAATTGTTAGTTATGAAGGGATGAGAACAAACACTGGCCATTAGGAGCGTACAGTCAAATCCAGAATCACTGCTAAAATTCAAAGGCAAGTTTCCATTTATTCATTCATTCATTCACTGGTCTTGGGTGAGCACTTTATTTTAGTGAACATCATGGTGGAGCCAGGGCCAATCCCAGGAGCACTGTGTATCGAGCAAGAATACACCCTGGATGGGATGCCAGTCCATCACACTGTGTACTACATGCATTCAGACCAATGGGCAATTTCAGCATAGCTAATCTAAGAAGGAGAAGAACTTTATTTTATCACACGTACACTTAAGCACAGTGAAATTCCTCTCTGAAGCAGTGAACACACACATGAGAGCAATGAGCATACACACATACCCAGAGCAGTGGGCAGCCATTGCTACAGCACCCGGAGAGCATTTGGGGGTTAGGTGCCTCGCTCAAGTGCACTTCAGCCCAAGGCCGCCCCATGATAACCTAACCGCATGCCTTCGGACTGTGGGAGAAACCGGAGGACCAGAGGAAACCCACACAGACACGGGGAGAACATGCAAACTCCACACAGAAAGGCCCCTGTCGGCAACTAGGCACGACCCCAGAACCTTCTTGCTGTGAGGCAACAGTGCTAACCACGACACCAACTATCTTGCTATTGGAATGTTTTTCATAGGTAGAAGGAAACCAGAGGAAACCCACACAGAGAACAACCTGAGCTCTGATGCTTTGGAAGCTGATCTGCTTCAACAGATTGTACAGATGAGGAAGTGAGAGAGCTGGACAGACTAAAACCTAAAGCGCTGCTGCATCCGTTTCTATATGGAGAGATGAAACACAAGCTAAGTCCCACTGCCACGAGGTAGTTAAATGGCGTTATGGGTAATGTAGGGGGAAATTTTTACTTTTAATGCATTTGAAGGGAATGATTGATTATCCTCCACTTTTTTTGACCTTAGATCCCAACAGCACTAAAATATACTTTGGTTAATTTTTTTTTTTTCAAGTCATGAAAAAGTTGGCATGGTGGTGTAGTGGTTAGCGCTGTCGCCTCACAGCAAGGAGGTCCGGGTTCGAACCCTGTGGCCGGCGAGGGCCTTTCTGTGCGGAGTTTGCATGTTCTCCGTGTGGGTTTCCTCCGGGTGCTCCGGTTTCCCCCACAGTCCAAAGACATGCAGGTTAGGTTAACTGGTGACTCTAAATTGACCGTAGGTGTGAATGTGAGTGTGAATGGTTGTCTGTGTCTATGTGTCAGCCCTGTGATGACCTGGCGACTTGTCCAGGGTGTACCCTGCCTTTCACCCGTAGTCAGCTGGGATAGGCTCCAGCTTGCCTGCGACCCTGTAGAAGGATAAAGCGGCTAGAGATAATGAGATGAGATGAAGTCATGAAAAAAGAACCATGCTACGATACTCACTGGCTACTTTAATAGGAACTTGTTCTTGAGTCTAAGATTCTTGGTCTTAGCTGCAGGAGTGGAACCCAATGTGGTCTTCTGATGTTGCATGCTGAGATGCTTTTCTGCTCACCACAGTTGTAAAGAGTTGCTATGAGTTGGATATCCTTCCTGGCAAAAAAAAAAGCTCAAACCAATCTGGCCAATTTCCTCTAACCCCTCTTATCAACAAGGCGTTTGTTTCCACCCACAGAACTGTCACTCACTCAACGTTTTTTGCACCATTCTGTGTAAACTCTAGAGACTGGTGTGTGTGAAAAAACCCCAGGAGATCAGCAGGTTCTGCAATACTCAAACCAGTCCATCTGGCTCAAACCAACACCCATGGCACAGTGAAAGAAAGTCACACTTTGAGATCACAATTTTTCCCATTCTGATGTTTGAAGTGAACATTAACTGAAGATTTGTATCTGCATGATTTGATGTGGAATAGGACTGTTTGCTGTATTTTTATTATTTACTGTTTGATCTCAAATGCATTAAGAAGGCAAGAAACTCGTCCACTAATTAACTTTTGACAAGACACACCTGTTAATTGAAAAACATTCCAGGTGACTACCTCATGAGGTTGGTTAAGATAATGCCAATAGTGTCCAAATTGTCATCAAGGTAAATGCTGGCTACTTTGAAGAATCTCAAATATGAAACATCCATCCATTATCTGTAGCCGCTTATCCTGTACAGGGTTGCAGGCAAGTTGGAGCCTATCCCAGCTGACTATGGCCGAGAGGCGGGGTACACCCTGGACAAGTCGCCAGATTATTTCAGGGCTGAGACGTAGAGACAAACAACCATTCACGCTCACATTCACACCTACAGTCAATTTAGAGCCACCAATTAGCCTAACCTGCATGTCTTTGGACTGTGGGGGAAACCGGAGCACCTGGAGGAAACCCACGCAGACACAGGGACAGCATGCAAACTCCACACAGAAAGGCCCTCCTCGGCCACTGGGCTCAAACCCAGAACCTTCTTGCTGTGAGGCAATAGTGCTAACCACTACACTACCATGCCACCCTGTTCTACAATCTAGAAAAATCAAAATACAGAAAACCCTATGAATGAGTAGGGGTGTACAAACTTTTGACTGGTAATGTACAGTGTAATATCCCTTTGTCATCGCTTACTGTACCAGAAAAAAAAAGTTAATAATGAATGAACACAACATACACAGAGCTTCATGGTGCATTCTGTACTATTTTGGCTTTGGCTTCATAACCCGCCGACAAAGATATTTCAATACACAATATACAGGTTATTGTTGATCTGCACAAATCAAGTGCAAAAGAAGAACGGTTGAAAACGTTTCTTATCATGCTATCCTGCTAAGGCTTAAATTCTAGAAATAGAGTACTATGTCAAGGAAAAGTGGATTGTTGTTATCATACTTGAGACACTTCTTCAAAATGACCTGAATAACCTCTAAACCTGCCTAGACATCTGACATTACATTTCACATCTGTTCATGTTATACTTTGCTGGTTTGACAGTTACTTTGGATGTTTTTGACCTTCTTGACCATACAGACTAATTTTTTTTCAGCATGTGTATCTTTTAAAAGCTGCTTCGGTCAAAGAGGTTTTGAGACATGAACATACAGTAGCTTGTCCATATTAGCTGCTGAACTGAGGAGAGAAAAGTAAAGTTTTGAAGAGAAGCAATTAGATGAAAAGAAAGGGAAGGAAAGGAGAAGAGGGTAATAGTGATTGATGGTCTCCAGAGCCTCTTGTTCCAGGCAGTAGCTTTTATATTCTCTCCATTCATTTTTCTTTTAAAAAGGTGATATAGTAGACACTGAGCCAGGGACTCGAATGCACCATAAATGACCAATGAGCTAAGACCTGAACACTGCCCGAAACAATTGCTGCACAGTATGGAGTTCAATTCCAGTGTGCATGCAGTATTACTGTTACATTCCACCTTGCAGATCATCACCTTGTTGTGGTGGGGAGGTTTGCATGATCCCACAAATGATGCCGTCAGGAGCTTCAGCTCCTGGTAGGGTCACCTTTGGCAGCAAGGTTGTGTGGGGAGGTGCCAGACGAAATGCGATCCAACGAAGTCCTCAACAGCGGAGGAGATGGACTTCATTGAAACATCCAATGGCTATGAAGTTGAAGGAAGGCTGCAGAACTTTATGCCCCAATCATCCAGGATCTCCAGCCATTGGGCAAGGCTGAAGGACTGCCAAGGATCATGCATTTGCCGGCATGCAATGGCATCCCCACACTAAATGAACTCACCCACAGGTATCTCCAAACTAGATCAGCAGACTCTATTGAACATCTCTTTGCTATCAAGAATTGGGCTCCTCAGCCACCTGAGAACCCACTGAGACCAAGCTACCAATGACTAGGAGAACATCATCCTCGCTTTTGAGAGATAGCCATGACTGTCACATGGTCTTTAATCTTGACAGTTACTGGTTTTCACTTTACCTGTTTTGTCATTGTGTCATCTATTCACTCTTTCTGCTGATTCGTTTTGATCATATTTCGAAACCAAACTCACTAAAATAAAGAAGGCTTAAAGTCACAACAACCCAGAATCGTACCCCTCCATGCCAACAGAGGTCACTAGAATTCTAATTCAACTGTTAGCTCATCTGTCCATAAGGCCGATGAGCTGTTGCCATGGCGTGGCGTCCATTGTCCTTCCGTCATCCACAATTCAGTTAAATCGTATCTCCCCTATCAATTCTACACGGATTTCTATTATGATTGTTTTGTTTGAAAGAACTCATCAGTCCACATAAAACTTGGTCATTTTTTTGTTAAAATATTTACTAACGAGTTACTAATTAGGCCAAATTAACAAATTTTCCAGGTCTCTCACTAGAATTGTATCTCCTCACTCATTTCTCATCCGATTCCAGTTCTGATCGACATTTTGGGTAGAGCTTCCCTCGGCGAACAAAACTTGGTCATTTGTTTGTTGATTTTCCTGTTGTAAACAATTTGTTTACAACTTTATTTTCAGTTAAACTGTATCTCCTCCCACAGTTCTCAATGGATTTCAGTTCTGATTGTTTCATTTGAAAGAACTAGTCCTTCTGTACAACACTTGGTCATTGTTTTGTCAAATTTTTTGCTAACAAACTGCTAATTAGGTCAACTTAATGAGTTTTAGGACTTCTCATTAGAATTGTATCTCCTCTCACAGTTCTCACACCAATTTCAGTTCTGATCCATGTTTTGGGTAGATCTTCCCTCGGGGAACAAAACTTGATCATTTGTTTTTGATTTTCTTGTTCTAAACAATTTGTTTACAACTTTGTTTATTTTCAGTTAAATCGTGTCTCCTCCCTCAGTTCTCAACTGATTTCAGTTCTGATTGTTTTATTTGAAAGAACTAGACCTTCTGCACAGAACTTGGTCACTGCATTATAATTTTTTTGCAAACAAATTAGTAATTAGATCAACTTAACACATTTTCTTCTGACTAGAATTGTATCTTCTCTCTCATTTATCATGCAAATTCAGTTCTGATTGATGTTTTGGACAGATCTTCAGTTGGGGAATAAAATTTAGTCCTTTGTTGGTTTTCCTGTTGTAAACAATTTGCTGTGGAGGTTGGTCCTTTCTCACATTGTCACATTTCAGTTCTGTTTGTTCTGGTAGTCATGCTTGTTTTGATAGCAGGCCTGATGAGCTACTACGGTACGTCCTTGACATTCTGGTTTATAGGTTTACGCCCTGTCAGCAAACAATAATAAACACATGGTTGTTATTGTTGCATTGCGAAGTCTTGCCAGTTGTGTAAGCTGTATTTGACTCCTCACTATTCCCTGTTTGTTTCACAATTAAATGTGTTTTGAATGTGTTTTGTCTTTTTCTTGGATGCAATTTTGGAAAACTCTGTATTTAACAAAACTCTGCAAATGGATCCTCATACCGGTACGTCTAATGAGTCTTGTTTGTAACAGCGTGGTTGTTGCTCAAATAAATATTTTTGCTAGAAAACTGTAATTCACAAAATTGTACTGCTAAATCCACCAGCTTTGAAATACCTTGGTGATAAACTTAAAGTTTTCCCATCCTTTGGTATGGGGTTTGTATTGTGAAAATTAATATAGATTATGAGTTTTTTTATTAAGGGTAAGTAAAATCACTGGTGACCTTTCTAAGTAAGCTGTGAAGATATTTAGACTTCTAATTAAAATTCTCAACCACCGGAAATTCAAATCATGGGAAAAAAAAGGGAAAGCCAGATTCAGAGACTCATGATGTTCTTAATAAGAACTATTAAACCAGAGCAGGCATTAAATACAATGTGTATTGAGTGGTCAAACTCAGCCAAATACAGATGAGAAACTGTCACAAGACTGTCCGTGTGGCTGAATAATCCTGATTTTCTCAAAGTGCCGGAGACTAACCAAACAAACAGACATAAGATACTAAGACTGAAAGCTACTCCTTAGAGACGTGTCAGTGTCAGTCTGTATTCCATTGTTATATCCATTCAGCTAGGTTTACGCATGGTTCACGGCTCTGTTAGAACCAAGCTTTCGGAAAGCATTTATCTTTAACTTTTTAATAAAAACTAAAGCAGTTATTTAGCTGGCTAGGCTAGGTTCACATGACAAGCCTCATTGCACAAGTCACTGCATGATTTGTTACACAGATCAGGTCTGTCTATCTTGATTGATTTGATATGGTTTATACTCATAAGTGTGTCTTTATTAAAGGTAGACTGCCTTTCAAATTTTTCAAGTGTAGGTCATAAAAATAATTTTTCCTGACACGCAGTTATTTTTGTTTAGTGGATCAAAAGCTACTGAATTTGAATCACAGACTGTGGCAGCGGGGGCGTGGTCAAGCGCCGGTCTGTGACAGGAGGGCGGAGTCAGGGAAGGTGAGTGGCAGAATCACTACACCTGAGAGCAATTAACCTGTGTTTGTGTGTCTTCCCAGTGACCGCGCCCTATATAGGGAGGGAGAGCAGAGAGCAGAGGAGCTCTTCCCTGAACAGACACCCGTCGTGTGTGTGTGTGTGTCTGTCTCTGTCTATCTGTCTGTCTGTCTGTCTGTCTGAGTGAATGTTATGCTGAAAAGTGTGACAATAAATACTAAATTGGAACTTGATCTCTGTCCTGCCGTCCTCTGTGCTCCACCCACCTGCTCCGAACGGCTACACAGACTTACAATTGTATTGCCGTAGTTTTTTTTTTTAAATAGAATTAATACATTTAGGGCCATGAGGCCCAAAATTCTCTGGTATTTTATTCCTGCTTCACCATGACCCAATTCAAGATACTACATCATGCATGACGTGCTGGGCTTTCCCTGTTCAAGCAAGGCATTGTGGGATACAAATTTGAAGCAGGAGAGAAAAATAGAGGATGCGAATGAAACGTGAAAGACCAACTACAGTAATGAAAAGTGAGAAGAAAAGACGTTATGTTGCGAAGGAAAGGAAACGCAGGACCAAACTAATAAATATCGGCAGTCAGCGAGCACCTCGGTGTGATCAGCTGTTCGTTTAGTGACAAAATGATGTAACTGTCAGTGCACAGTCAAAGGTAAACCTGTAGATGGCAGTAATGCAACACTGTGGATGCCAGCTACCATAAAATCCAAAAGAAGAAGGTAAACCTGCACGTGTGCACACGGACTTTCTCTGTCTGCTTGACTGCGCGAAGCGAGCAATTTCATGCACATTATTTGGTCAGGAATCCCCTCAAATTAAATAACTTCCCAGCCACTGAATGTCCTGATTTTTTGTAAGATATTGCAGAAATAAACATATCACAATGATCAAATTTCAGAGGGAACTAAATTTCACCGATTTTATGAAGTCGAAAGGCCATCTAGCTTTAAGTATCTGTCTTTAATGTGAGCAGAAGTGTCCCTTTTTGAATGACTAGCCTACGTGTTTCACAATCAGTAAAAAAATGTCTCACTTGTGAGAAAATCCTTCATAGTTGAAACAAGAAATGAATGCACTCATAGCTCAAGCCTGCAGAAAAGTTTGCTTTGGAGGTTGGCAAACAGCTTTCAGCTGTGCACGGTCAGGTCAAGAAGGCCAGATGGAAAAAAAGGGAGAAAAAAAGGCCAGATAGGAAACATTAGCTGTTTTGGGAGCTATTGCTAGCTCTGCTGTGCTGAGTGATGTGTGGGTTCAGGAGAAATGCAAGCAAAATCCATTTACTTCTTTGTTCTTTGACATTGCAGCCATATGGGTTTTTTGGCCATTTCTTGGGAAATTGTTTCAAACATGACAGTTTTGTAAGCAAATGATTAATATTTACGGATTCGTTTCAATAAATATGAAGTAAATCACCAGTTTCTCCATCATTCCAATTCACTGCTGTTCGCCACATTCCTGACACTGGATGGCAATGGTGTCAAATTAAGTAGAAAATCTGATTTGTGTCACTTCAACTTGGTCATGTGAACGTAGCTATATTTAGCTGAACTGCTGAAACTTAAGGAAAGCCAGAGCGATCGTCCTGTGAGTGTGGGCCCGTCAGTAACATCAACAACATGGCCTTTTTATTCAGATTGGGGCTATCAGCAACACTGCCTGCATACTCTGTCTGTGTCATCCATAACTGTGACAGTGCTGGAAAAGCATACTGTGGTAAAAACAGTAATGGCACACAGTAGAATTGGTACACCTCAATGCATTTCCCATTTGGCAGCAGAGGAAGACTTACCTAGGGCCCCAAGCTACTAAAAGCCCTATAAAACACCTCATTCATTTATAGTTAAGAATTTATAGTTGTTGGGTTTTTTTTTTAACTTTTCACTAATTGTGTTTTTCTAAAAAAAAAAAATAATCAATACCAGGTGGCACGGTGGTGTAGTGGTTAGCACTGTCGCCTTACAACAAGAAGGTCCTGGGTTCGAGCCCAGTGGCCGATGAGGGCCTTTCTGTGTGGAGTTTGCATGTTCTCTCCATGTCTGCATGGGTTTCCTCTGGGTTCTGCGGTTTCCCCCACAGTCCAAAGACATGCAGGTTAGGTTAATTGGTGGCTCAGCCCTGCGATGATCTGGTGACTTGTCCAGGGTGTACCCCGCCTCTCACCCATAGTCAGCTGGGATAGGTTCCAGCTTGCCCGCGACCCTGTACAGGATAAGCAGCTACAGATAATGGATGGATGGATAAAAAATCAATACACCAAAATGACATCAGAATGCCTAATCCATGAGCGTCTGCTGAAAAACCATGGTATATGATGACAAAAAGGGGGAGAGCAAAGGACATGTTTGAAGAAGAAGAAGAAGAAGAAGAAGAAGCCTTTATTATACACTCAAGCACAATGGGGAGCATTTGGGGGTTAGATGCCTTACTCAAGCATTTCAGCTATGATACAGAGAGAGGGGAAAGTGCTGTTCATTCACTCAACTCCACTCACATTTTTCCTGCTGATTCTGGGAATCGAACCCGCTACCCTTTGGGCCCAAGGCTGCTTCTCGAACCTTGAGACCATGGCTGCCCCCAAAATCACTAAATCCGCCCCTGTGTTGCAGAACATACTGTATTTAGGTATTTAGCAATAGTAAGATTCAGCTTTCTAGCAAGAAACAAAGGACTGGACCACTGCAGTGTACTTTTAAACCAATTCCTCACTGACAAGATCAGAATGGAGAAAAAAATCAGCAGAATGGAGCAAGGACCTTTGTCAGGCTACCCACATACCCAGGACACAGGCACAGTCAGGAATGGCCCAGCTGAGCTGCCATGGAATGTCTGGCCTCATGAGCTCTCACACACTATTTTCCTCTCCTAGCGAAGCACCTTGCACAGTAAGGTAAGACAAACAATGGCGTGCCCCCATTGTGTTGTCTCTCTGGACCTCCAGACCTGATGCCAAGCGGTGCACAAAAGTGCCACAGACCTGACAGGTATGGAAGTTGCCCCACAGTGACAACTGACTTGCAGAGTGATGCCATCCATTGTCCATTTGAGTGGCTCTTCCGCATGCTATCTGGTGGTGCGCCATTGACCCTGTTGGGTTCATCTGCCACATTGTACCAAAAAGGGCCCTGCTGCCAGCGCCTTATTGGTGATGGACTATTTAACCCATAGCTGGAACCCAGGCAGGTGCTACCACTCCTGATCAGAGTGGACCTGGAAGCAATGGTGATTAAGGGGTAACTCCACTTTCCCCAATACTCAAGTCCTCCCAGATCTGAGACTCACCACCGGTTGCAGTTTAAAGTCATGTCATGTTATGTCATGTCAATACGCCATCGTCGCTTTGCAATGGTAGGCTACATGGATGAGTTAATGCTGTCCAATGCCTTCTATCTCTTGTAGCTGCTAATAAATTTACTCCTGATAAGCCAGTCCATGCCCGGATGTTGTCAAACCAGCATATATAAGGTCTTCCACGTTGTCTGTTGCCTTCAACAAAACCTGTGCTCCTTTCGACGGTGTCATGTGGTTTCCTCATCATGTGACCAAAGTACCTCAACTTGCTGGATTTGATATGATATACGTAGCAGCTTGCTTTCTGTTCTGGCCAGGTGGTAAACCTCTTCTGTGGTCATCTTCCTTGTCCATGATATCCACAGTAACTTCCTCATGCATTTATTTTCAAAAGCCTGGATTCGTCTCTCTTCCTCTTTCTTCAATGTCCAGGCCTCGCAGCCATACTGTATGTTGCCACCAGCCAGACCAAAACTTTCATCAAACGCAGCTTGGTGTTTGTGCTGACAGCTTTGTTTTTCCATATTCTTGTCAACTTTACCATCACTACCATGCCCATAGCCAGTCTCAATTTGACCTCTCCCGTGCACTCTGGATCGTTCTTAACTGTACTTCCCAAATATACAAAGTTGTCCACTTGTTCCAGCCTTCCACCTTCCACTGAGATCTCGAGCACTTCATCAGTATTCGTAATTACTTTTGTTTTTGTTGCATTTAAGGTCATGTTATATCCATTTGCTGCACTCTCAACCCGGAACAACAGATCTTCTGATGACATGACCAATAGGACAATATCATCAGCATACCAGAGATTGTTGATGGTCTTCCCACCAAGCTTAAAGCCTCCAGAAAGTCCTTGCAGTGTTTTACGCATTAGTTGTTCTGCCAAGATGTTAAACAGACATGGAAAGAGGTTGCGTCCTTGTCTGGCTCTCTTCTTAACCCGGAACCATGCGAACTTGTGATTGGCTGTTCGGACAACAGCAGACTGTTGTCTATGTTTAAAGTCATACCCAGGACTAAAACAATTAATGAGAATCAGACAGATAAAATACAAGAATAAAAGTTAGAGTGCAGAGTGAGGAATTAATCAGAAGCTTCAAATTTGATTTAATAAAAGGCAGCGGCAAAGAAGAAAGTATTCAGCCTTGATTTAAAAGAACTGAAAGATGCAGCAGACACAAAGTACTCTGTATTTATTAATGTAGGAAATACACGCAGGATACTATGTATTTATCACAAAAATACATGTGTGTATTTATTATTTTGAAAACCCACCAGCCAACTGATCTGGCATGCTTTAATTGTGCGACAGTAATGATGTAAGTCCGAAAGTTTTTTTTTTTTTTAAGTTAACATTTTACCAATGAGCTCACTATATAGTCCTCTATTTAGATTATCAAACACAGTTGAACAAAAGTTCATCTAAAAACGCTGTAACTGAGCTGCTAGACTATAAGCTGGGTGACTGCATGATCTCGACTCTCAGCTGCGTATTATGCAGTTACAAGCTGCAAAAATTCACTTGACAGCACTCTAAAGCAAGTTAAGCATGATAGCATCTCAACGTAATTTTGTTTCCAGCTGTGATGATGATATTATGGACCTGCTCCAGGCTGACTGTTCACTCTGAAATCTACTGCATTTTTTTTTCATATCTGGCTTCATCAATATTTGATTTCTATTCAATCTGAATATTTGTTTCCTTCTTTTCTGATTTTCATTTTGAACTTAATAATGAATGAATGCAACATACACAGAGCTTTATGGTGCATTCTGTACTATTTTGGCTTTGGCTTCATAACCCACCGACAAAGAATCTTTTACAAGCTATAATGCTTGTCACTGTCGCTTCAGATTAGGCTGAGATAGCGCCTGCTAGTTGTTCTGCAGTGGATGACTGGCATGTTTGTCAGGTACTAGATCGTTTTCTCAAGCCAGCAATCTTCTCAGTGGGGCTGTAATCAACAAACAGTTCTCCAAGTCATCCATTCAGACAAAACTCAATATGACAACTTGGGAACTGTGTGAGCTTCTCAGCTGTTATCACAACACACTCAAACTGTCCCACTAGAGAGGTTTATATAATTTGAAGTACTTTGACACTCTCAGCTCCAAGAAAGCTATGCATGAGATCCTACAGGAAGAGAGCCTTTATCTCACTTATAAATCTGCTTACTTGGCGTTCTCTAAAGTAAGCAAGCAATTTATTTTTCCATAAAGATTTTTTAATGAAACATTGATTTATTTTTAATTGGTTCCACTTGTTTTACCACACAAAGTTCAGAAATGAAATATTTATGAACCCAACAGAGTTGATCTGGAAGAACAAGTCAGCTATTCTACAAGCTGTTCTGCTGGAAACTTATTCTGTTTTCAGCTAAGACTTGATTAAATGGGACTAAATACAGTATGATGAGCCAACTATAGGATAACTGTCTGAAAGTGTTAGCATCATATTCTGCTTGCTAGGTGGAGTTCTAGAGCTAGCTTCCCAATTAGAACAACCATCATTGCATTGTGTATGCTACAACAGAATACCTTTACTAAAAGTGTTGACTTTTATACTTTGTATATACAAATACTACCAAGAAAACTAGCTAAATCATTAACATTCTTCTTCTTTTGACTGCTTCCGTTAGGGGTCGCCACAGTGGATCTGTTCCACATATTTGATTTCGCATAGGTTTTCACACCGGATGCCCTTCCTATTGCAACCCTTCCCAATCTATCCGGGCTTGGGACCAGCACTAAGTATGCGCTGGCTTGTGCAACCCCAGCAACTGGGTATTTTTCCCCTTCATCTGCATGTGTTTGAACTGTAGAGGAAACCAGAGCACCTAGAGCAGGCATGTACTGTAGGTACGGGCAGAACATGCAAACTCCACACAGAAAGGCCTCCATCAGCCATGAGGTTCAAACCCAGAACTTTCTTGCTGTGAGGCAACAGTGCTAACCACTACACCACCATAGCCAAATCATTAACATTACATCCTCCAAACCAAGCGCCAACTTCTAGCTGTTGGGCAAGCGTTATATTACATTCACATTCACTTGATATGAGCACACTGATTACTACTAGGATATCAGCTCATATACCATGAATAGAGAAAAACAAATTGGCAAAGTGTGTTGCTCAACCAACCAAGGACGAAATAAAAACTCTACTCAAAACCAAAATCCCCAAAAAATACAAAAACGCAACAACATATGGAACGAGAGTATTTGATGGTAAGAACATATCTTCTTTTTTATTTTTCAAGAATTATTATTTTCACATTTTTCACAAATTGCTCCTGTCATTTTGCTGGTTTGTTTACATTCTTCATCATTAAAATTTGTTGAATTTTTTTAGACTGGTTCAAAAGCTCAAAGAAGTTTGAAAACTACAGAACTGAAATGCGCAAGGAAGAATTAAATAAATGTCTAAAGCTATTCTATACCTTGGCACGACAGCAAGACGGCACTTTCTACAAAAAAAAAAACAACAACAACACTAAAGTCAATTTGTGCAGCCATCGATAGGTTTTTAAGAAGTCCACCTTAGCGGAAATTATTTTGTTGGATATTTTGTAGAACGTTTTTATTTATCGAATTTGCAAGAAATAAAAATGCTCTATTTCTCAAAATCCAGTGAATGTGCGTATAATAAAACAGTTATTCCAGTCAATGTTGTCATACATGGATTATAGCCAACTCGGTGCAATGTGCCTCATCGGCTATCAGCTCATGTATGACTCGATTTCACAGAATAACTGTTAAACATCTTAAGTTGCTTATTTTGTTATGAAATTATCTTCACCACTTACTACATACCTTCTTATTTTTCTCTTTCTCTTGTTTTCTCATTCTTTTATGGATCCCAGATAGGTTATTTCTCTTCACTTGGAAAAGTCTGACAACTCAAAATCAACTTGAACACATCCCACATGATAGCAAACTGGGGCTGATTAATGGTATAGCATAGTATATGATCCATGTTAGGATTTATGGGAGATCTGAATTGAGGGACTTGACATTTTTGTGGACCCTTCGGGGGCCTCCCCAAACCAAAGCAATCATCTGCCTCACTAGTCCTATTACTACTCCTCTGTGTGTACATAGCAATTTGTTACAATTGCAATTCAACAATAATGTTGATATTGGAAAAGCTACATCCATCCATCCATGCATCCATTGTGTATACCATTTATCTGTCAGGGTTGCAGGGGAAGCTGGAGCCAATCCCAGCTGACTTCGGTGAGAGGCGGGGTACACACTGGGCAGGTCGCCAATCTATTCCAGGGCCAACACAGAGATGAACAACCACTCACACTCACATGCATACCTCTGGGCAAATTAGTGGAGCAGGTTGACCTAATCTGTGTGTCTTTGGACTGCAGGAAGGAAACCGGAGCACCTGGAGGAAACTCAGAAATACATGGAAAAGCTACATTATTTTGAAAATAGCTCAGCTACAGTGGTACTTGAAAGTTTGTGAACCCTTTAGAATTTTCTATATTTCTGCATAAATATGACCTAAAACATCATCAGATTTTCACACAAGTCCTAAAAGTAGATAAAGAGAACCCAGTTAAATAAATGAGACAAAAAATATTATACTTGGTCATTTATTTATTGAGGAAAATGATCCAATATTACATATCTGTGAGTGGCAAAAGTATGTGAACCTTTGCTTTCAGTATCTGGTGTGACCCCCTTGTGCAGCAATAACTGCAACTAAACATTTCTGATAACTGTTGATCAGTCCTTCACACCGGCTTGGAGGAATTTTAGCCCATTCCTCCGTACAGAATAGCTTCAACTCTGGGATGTTGGTGGGTTTCCTCACATGAACTGCTCGCTTCAGGTCCTTCCACAACATTTCCATTGGATTAAGGTCAGGACTTTGACTTGGCCATTCCAAAACATTAACTTTATTCTTCTTTAACCATTCTTTGGTAGAACGACTTGTATGCTTAGGGTTGTTGTCTTGCTGCATTACCCACCTTCTCTTGAGATTCAGTTCATGGACAGATGTCCTGACATTTTCCTTTAGAATTTGCTGGTATAATTCAGAATTCATTGTTCCATCAATGACGGCAAGCCGTCCTGGCCCAGATGCAGCAAAACAGGCCCAAACCATGATACTACCACCACCATGTTTCACAGATGGGATAAGGTTCTTATGCTGGAATGCACTGTTTTCCTTTCTCCAAACATAACGCTTCTCATTTAAACCAAAAAGTTCTATTTTGGTCTCATCCATCCACAAAACATTTTTCCAGTAGCCTTCTGGCTTGTCCACGTGATCTTTAGCAAACTGCAGACGAGCAGCAATGTTCTTTTTGGACAGCAGTGGCTTTCTCCTTGCAACCCTGCCATGCACACCATTGCTGTTCAGTGTTCTCCTGATGGTGGACTCATGAACATTAACATTAGCCAATGTGAGAGAGGCCTTCAGTTGCTTAGAAGTTACCCTGGGGTCCTTTGTCACCTCGCAGACTATTACAGGCCTTGCTCTTGGAGTGATCTTTGTTGGTCGACCACTCCTGGGGAGGGTAACAATGGTCTTGAATTTCCTCCATTTGTACACAATCTGTCTGACTGTGGATTGGTGGAGTCCAAACTCTCTAGAGATGGTTTTGTAACCTTTTCCAGCCTGATGAGCATCAACAATGCTTTTTCTGAGGTCCTCAGAAATCTCCTTTGTTCGTGCCATGATACATTTCCACAAACGTGTTGTGAAGATCAGACTTTGATAGATCCCTGTTCTTTAAATAAAACAGGGTGCCCACTTACACCTGATTGCCATCCCATTGATTGAAAACACCTGACTCTAATTTCACCTTCAAATTAACTGCTAATCCTAGAGGTTCACATACTTTTGCCACTCACAGATATGTAATATTGGATCATTTTCCTCAATAAATAAATGACCATGTATAATAGTTTTGTCTCATTTGTTTAACTGGGTTCTCTTTTTCTACTTTTAGGACTTGTGTGAAAATCTGATGATGTTTTAGGTCATATTTATGCAGAAATATAGAAAATTCTAAAGGGTTCACAAACTTTCAAGCACCACTGTATTGGCATTCTACTAAAACAGATAGCTGTGTGTGGCTAGCCATTCTGCAACACTGCTAAATACTGTAAGTTCTGCTTCTCTGGAGAGGACACACACTTTCACCCACCTATGCAGGAGTGCTGGATAGATCACAGCCAAAGTGTTGTACTCGTGGGGCATGTAAGAGCTATAGCGTGACCTGGCAAGCGATCCTGCACCAGCTTGAACATGGCCTTTGAATGCAACTCCTGTGTAATGGATAATGGAGCTTGTTCTACTTCTGCTTATCTAGAGATGCCTGATCCTTCCAGTTCTCCCAATCCAGGTTCCACACTAGGTATTAACTGTCACTTCCGATGAAAGAACATATCCACTAATGTCAGTGGGGATTTTTTTTCACTTGCTATTCCTTTAGTGTGCCACATTTATAAGCATGGGATGATTCATGCCTCCCTGCGAGCACTACCTGGAACAATCAAATCCATTTTTCACTTAAAGCATCTCACACCGAGCCAAGCAAATCCTTCAGAGGATCTGTTAAATGATTGCTCTACACTTGCTGCCTTTACTTTAAGTAAAGATTTAATCTCATCCTTAGCATGATTTATGAGATTGATCAAAATGCACATGAAATGATGCAATAGCATGAGCTCCCCAGATGAATTCTACTCATCAGAAATCCCCTGTGACTTACACTTCGTAATAGCAAAGAATCAAAGAAGCTCTCTGGAGGAGAATGTTCTATATTTTATACTTCGAATTTATGGTCCCGTAGTCCGGCACCAGGGTCAGAGATACTTGAGAGCTTGTTGTGAAAGGCTCACTACACTGGGAGAACTTATAATGAGCTCTGCTTCCTTTGCTTCTCCTTGGGTCTGGAAGGTCTTGTCCACAAATAGTGTTTCCGAGCTCATAGAAATGGATCACTGAGTACAAGAAGAGACAGAATTTCAAAGAGCAGCTGATTTACAAGGAACATAACCAATCAGGAATGAATAAGAAATGAATACAAATACAGATATAAATAAGAGGTGTATCATTATTTTCCTTTCTTTCTTTTTTAGAAGGCTTGCTAGAAAGATTCACAAGGTGTCTGGTTAATACAACCAGTGTAACAAGGGACTAGGGTTTTGATAAATAAGTTATGTAAGTCTGGAAAATACGCCACTCGTGTTTTTTATACGAGCTCCATCCAGGACATGGAGAACCAAAACCATGATATAAATCTCTATATGTCACTCATGAGGAAATCAATGAATTGTTTTGATAAATTTGGGTACTTTTTATTTGTGAATGTGTCTATATAATAAAAACAAAATCACATGTTAGTTCGAGATATGATGTTTATCTTCTCGTGTTGAAAAAGTCGCATTTTTCATCCAAAATACATCTCAGATCTGAATGGCATATTTAAATAATATTGACTGGCTTTTTTTCCATGGTATATCAGATATATTTCATTCAGCTACCATGATATTGAACGAGTCAAAACCACGTGCTAGATGAAAAGAATATATCTGATATACCATGAAAAAAGCCAGCCAATATTATTATTATTATCCATATACATTCTTTTCGAGTGTTCAACGCGTCTTTCTCTTTCAAAATTCTCTCAAAATCTTCCGTATTTAACAAAGCAAACCTGGCAGCCATAATTGTTTACAAATTGTCCCAGTCGCTTGCTAGCGTGGAAGTTTTACATCTCTGACGTGTGACGTCATGTTGTCTTGACAACCATGCAATATCATAAACCATATTCAATGCTCATTCTCCATTGGGTAGAGTGATGTAATACATATAGGATAAGCGATATGCTAACAATATTGCATGCAATCAAACCAAATGAATGAAATCTGCTAAAAGGGAATAGAAAATGTTTTTATTCCATCAAAAAAGTGTCCTTTATTTTTTTCACGGTCCGGTTTCCATCAAATCGTGTGCTCTGATTGGCTCATGAGCAGTCCGGTATCCTACAATACGGACCCCGGTTATGGACCTTTGGCAACTCGCTTGTTCACAACAACAACAAACATAGTAGCAATTTTTGGCATTTATTTTCGCATTTCTCAGTATAATAGCATTAATTTTACAGCATGGATAGCGATAACAACAGTGTTCACAGCAAAAGCTAGTTTTACTATTACTTTGATGAAGACGAAATAAAAGAAAACATTTCAGGAGAAAGCCGAAAACCTGTAACTGTTGCTAACGCCGAGCAAAAACATGGCTGAATCCTGAATGCCTCAATTTTCTAGTTTTTTTTTTTTTTCCTGCCATGGAAGTGCACTTGTATACAGAGGAGGAAGCCATTTGCATTACAGCCGTGAATGAGGATTCAAAATGGCAGCTAGCCTTGGCTTTGTTTTCCCTTCCGGGCGCTCTCGTTTTCTGTTAGAATCTGGAAAAGAAAAAATATATACATATTATTTACCAGCTTAAGGTCGGTCTGTATCGTGAAATACCGTGACTTTGGCCTAAAATACTGACCTCGGCCCAGAGGCCTCGGTTAGTATTTTCAAGACCTCGGTCACGGTATTTCACAATACGGACCTCCCAGCTGGTAAATAATATATATGTATGTATAATAATTCTGATAAAATATTCAGCAAAATTTTCTGTCAGCTAATTTTGATGTTATGATTCACGGGAGACTTTGAAGTGATTTTTCATAGCTTTAGCAACTTATTTTTTTCAAATCAAACTGATTCTTGTGAATAAATAACTATTTTAGAACATAACTGTAGTTGCTTTGATGAAACATATTGAGATCTTAGTGGTCAGAATGAAATTTAAAAAAAAAAGCAGAAGTCAGAAAAGCGAGTGTCAATTTCAATACAGTTAATTGGAATTGTTTACTGGATGTGGATCAGAAAGTTTTTTCGAGGTTCGCCTTGAAAGCTGTGAATATTAATCAAAGTAATCATTTATATTCTTTCATATAAACACTAGTAGGCTCTACTTTTGAGAAATACAAAGGCCTACAGAGCACAAAGAGGGTATTAGAAATATTTTATTCCTTTTTTTATTGAGTGTACCAATTTAACTTTTTAACCTAATTAGCATAATTAATACTAATTAAATGCTCATTTGCATATATTTTTTACTAATTTTTCAAACTTTGTATTCAGTATACAACCATCTATGTGTCTGACAATTTCCATGTAAATATCTTGAAAAATAAAAAGTTATTAAGAAAAAAACATTCGATCTCATTGGTTAATGAGGCCCATTTTGGACCATGTGATCCTCATACAGAATATTACTGCAGTTTTCTCAAAATTAAGCCTTTTTTTTCAATCTTTGGTTTGTAATAGATCAAGAACGGATAAACATATTTTAACTCTAAAATGTATGTTGTTCCGCATTCAATTCTGAATTCAGTGAGAGCAGTTTCGAGCAATTTGGATTGAATTTGAAGTTTCACCTGATATACAGACTGTAATTAAAATGAGGTTAAAGGGGGAATAACGTATGGAGTATGGAACTTTCAATTCATCACACTACTCACTATTTGTGAAGTAATCGTTTAGTGTGTTTCATCTGACATTGCCAAGCCTTTAGTTTCTGTGATTGTACTGCTGTTTTTTGTTGTTGTTGTTTTAATCCCGTCTGTGCTCTAGACTTTGCTACTTTGGATTTTGCTCTCATGTGTTGTGCGCTGATTGCCTGACCCTTTGCCTCATCTCATCTCATTATCTCAAGCCGCTTTATCCTTCTACAGGGTCGCAGGCAAACTGGAGCCTATCCCAGCTGACTACGGGCGAAAGGCGGGGTACACCCTGGACAAGTCGCCAGGTCATCACAGGGCTGACACATAGACACAGACAACCATTCACACTCACATTCACACCTACGCTCAATTTAGAGTCACCAGTTAACCTAACCTGCATGTCTTTGGACTGTGGGGGAAACCGGAGCACCCGGAGGAAACCCACGCGGACACGGGGAGAACATGCAAACTCCGCACAGAAAGGCCCTCGCCGGCCCCGGGGCTCGAACCCAGGACCTTCTTGCTGTGAGGCGACAGCGCTAACCACTACACCACCGTGCCGCCGACCCTTTGCCTGTTTTGTGATAACAAAACAGCCAAAGATTACGTTTGTGATTTCTCTGCCTGAGTGTGCGCTTAATAAACTGTTTTACTGCACTTGCATCCTGCTCCAGTTTATTTATGATATCAGCAACCAAAATTGGACACAAAATGAGATTTAGGATAAAATGATCAGATTTCATAACTCATATGTAATAAAGAAAGATGAGAACATAGTGGCGGCACGGTGGTGTAGTGGTTAGCGCTGTCGCCTCACAGCAAGAAGGTCCGGGTTCGAGCCCCGTGGCCGGCGAGGGCCTTTCTGTGTGGAGTTTGCATGTTCTCCCCATGTCCGCGTGGGTTTCCTCCGGGTGCTCCGGTTTCCCCCACAGTCCAAAGACATGCAGGTTAGGTTAACTGGTGACTCTAAATTGACCGTAGGTGTGAATGTGAGTGTGAATGGTTGTCTGTGTCTATGTGTCAGCCCTGTGATGACCTGGTGACTTGTCCAGGGTGTACCCCGCCTTTCACCCGTAGTCAGCTGGGATAGGCTCCAGCTTGCCTGCGACCCTGTAGAACAGGATAAAGTGTCTAGTGATAATGAGATGAGAATATAGTGTGTGTGTGCTGACATGCTTACTTGAGTTTAACAGATAATTGTAGTGTTTTGATTCTACACACTTGTGCTCTCTCTCTCTAAGTTTACCCACTTTATAAAATGGAAAAGGGAAAAAAATGTGATGTGAACTTCTTTCCTGTCATGGCCAATATTTCACTGTCATTTAATTAGCTGTCTTCTCATTCTGAACTGGAATTCTATCAACTCCCACCCAGGAGTGGTTTGATCTTCAGTTATGACTTAAAGGAGTTTTATCTATCTAACAGGCTCGATTTGTAACTCCATCACTCTTTAATGCTCATTTTGCTGTGGGAGTTGCTATGGATGATTGCAAGATTTACAACGTTCTTAAATCAGCATTTCCTACTTCGTTTGATCAGAGCTCAATATCCATTAATGTCTGCATTAATTAACATACTTCAGAGCCTAAAAAGTGCAGCATGGTGTTCACAAGATTCTCGTTTTACTCATGCGGACACAATCAACCGGAAACATACCAACGACAGGACAGGGACGGAGATGAGATTAGAATAATAATATGAAGTTTTTATTTGTCATATGTACACTCAAACACAGTGAAATCCATCCTCTGAATTTAACCCATCTGAAGCAGTGAACACAGAGAAGTGTACGTAGCTATGCGACAGCACCTGGAGAGCAGTAGCAGTTGGGGGTTAGGTGTCTTATTCAAGCGCACTTCAGCCATGATACAAAAGGAGGGGAAAGTGCTGTTCATTCACTCACTCAGCTCCCCTCACATTTTCCCCAGGAATCAAATTGGCGACCCTTCGGGGCCCAAGGCTATTTCTTGAACCTTCAGGCCATGGCTGCCTACCAAGAAAAAAAGCACATTGAAATAAATGTACATGCAAGTGTGTATCTTTAGAGTATCCATGTGAAACCAGCATGCTCTGATCCGACAGTAGGTTTAGAAACTGTAAACTGTGATCAGAGTGCAAATGAGGTCTTGGTCAGGTCTTGCTTTAACAGGATAATGAAGAGAGAGAGAGAGCACAGACATCACCTTGGACATGTAATGTGAAAAAAAAAATGTTGATTTTTTTCCCCAAAAAAATTGGCCAGGTTCAGAAACAGAACATAGCTATGACTTGGTCAAAAGCATAACCATTTTGATGAATAGAAACTTGTGTGGTCTCCGGTCTCCACCAGAGGGCACTGCACCAAGATGCAAGGCTTTATTGTTTTCCTAAAGATTCCTCATTATCTGTAGCCGCTTTATCCTTCTACAGGGTCGCAGGCAAGCTGGAGCCTATCCCAGCTGACTACGGGCGAAAGGCGGGGTACACCCTGGACAAGTCGCCAGGTCATCACAGGGCTGACACATAGACACAGACAACCATTCATACTCACATTCACACCTACGGTCAATTTAGAGTCACCAGTTAACCTAACCTGCATGTCTTTGGACTGTGGGGGAAACCGGAGCACCCGGAGGAAACCCACGCGGACATGGGGAGAACATGCAAACTCCGCACAGAAAGGCCCTCGCTGGCCCCGGGACTCAAACCCAGGACCTTCTTGCTGTGAGGCGACAGCGCTAACCACTACACCACCGTGCCGCCCCCTAAAGATTCCTCTTATTATTTTTTTTTTCTTCAAGACTTCGCCATTTTTTAAGTGGTTCCCATGGGCGAAAACTTATGTAATTTGGTACACACATCAGTCCTGTCCACCGCTACTCAGGAATAGAGGCTTAGCCCTGGGTGTCTCTGGAGGACTCCATAGCACTCCCATATGTCATTGAGACTTTTGCCCAGTGTATAGTTTCACCTATCCGTGTCAAATTTGGTAGATGTGTGGGGTGCCCCAAGACAAACAAAATTGTGAGATACATTGTATTAGCCATACTCAACAGGAAGTGAGTTATTTTGGGGTTTTTTTGCATTTTGACATGGTACATTTTTACGTTCTCCTCCTAAGCAGGTTGTTGGATTCATGCCAGATTTGGTATACTGGAGGTGCTCGGGCCCTTCACCGCCACTTGCGCCTATGTTTTTTATTTTATTTTCCATCCATCCATCCATCCATCCATCCATCCATTATGTATAACCGCTTATCCTGTGCAGGGTCACAGGCAAGCTGGAGCCTATCCCAGCTGACTATGGGTGAGAGGCGGGGTACACCCTGGACAAGTCACCAGGTCATCACAGGGCTGGCACATAGAGACAAACAACCATTCACATTCACACCTACTGTCAATTTGAGCCACCAGTTAACCTAACCTGCATGCCTTTGGACTGTGGGGGAAACCAGAGAACCTCGAGGAAACCCACGCTGACATGGGGAGAACATGCAAACTCCACACAGAAAGGCTCCCGTCGGCTACTGGGCTTGAATCCAGAACTTTCTTGCTGTGAGGCGACAGTGACCACTACACCACCGTGCCACCCTTATTTTATTTTCCATCCATCCATTATCTGTAGCTGCTTATCCTGTCCTACAGGGTCGCAGGCAAGCTGGAGCCTATCCCAGCTGACTATGGGCGAGAGGTGGGGTACACCCTGGACAAGTTGCCAGGTCATCGCAGGGCTGACACATAGACACAGACAACCATTCATACTCACATTCACACCTACGATCAATTTAGAGTCACTAATTAGCCTAACCTGCATGTCTTTGGACGGTGGGGGAAACTGGAGCACCCGGAGGAAACCCATGCAGACACGGGGAGAACATGCAAACTCCACACAGAAAGGCCCTCATCGGCCACTGGGCTCGAACCCAGAACCTTCTTGCTGAGAGGCGACAGTGCTAACCACTACACCACCGTGCCACCATTATTTTATTTTATTTTATTTTATTTAAAAAGACATCAAATGGATAATTTATTGAAACAAGTCCTAAGGTTCTTTCCCCAACTGGATATGCGTGTGGCTATGTTAACGTCCTCATACACGTCCTCAAGTCAAAGCAGCAGAACAGATATCCATTCTCACGTTCCTGAGATAAACAGTACGTGTGACATCCAATCAACAGCAATGCCACAGGAGACAGCCACTCCTTCACACTACTCTGTGTGTGTCAGTGTGTTCTCACATCTTTAATGGAGGATCCTGTGTCTGCTATCATGATGATGATGATGAGTCACTGGTTGTCATCACGTTAACACCTTTCTCCAAAATGGCTTTATTTAATCATGTGATCATCTGAAATAGCATCATCACAAACTATAACTAACATTTGTTTTAATTTTAATTTATAGTTGATAGTGGTTAGATATGGAACACAGCTTTGTTATTTTAAAACCTGTTTTATTTTTTTTATTATTTCTTTATAATCATCCATATTATTCATCTTTTCATTTAAGTTAAGCTTTTTGATCAGGTTTTAACATCTTCAATGTCAAGTTTCAGCATTTCCATGAAGTATTATAACAGCTTTAAAATATAAAATAAAATAAATTCGTGGCACATGGATAAAATAAACAGCACACGTAATTATTCTGGTTTTTCATCATTATTTTTCAGTTATTCTATCACAACAGAACTGCTATTGTTTTGTTCAAATAGACGGTGGTTGACCCGCACAAGCTGGCAGGAAGAACAGTCACACCAACATGAAATTATTCATAAATTCATAAAAACAGGGCGTTTATTCAAAGTTATAGGTAAGTAAAGGCATTTAAAGTCTGGAACTGTTAAAAGTTTCCCAAAAACTGGTAAGCACTTGGACATTTTGTATATTAACCCTACATTCACACCAAACATGATGAGAGCGTCAAAATTATTGGAAGTCGTTCATTGTGTCTTGGTGGCGAGCAGCAATATGATCTTTGGTGAGCGTGTGTTGGGCAGCGAGGGCATCAGAATAAAGTCGAAGTCCAGGCAACTTTATGCGAAAGAGCTATGACGCGGGTTGGCAGCAACCAATCGGAATTTAGAAGTGCGCTGATCTAAAGAATACAAGAGAACACAGTCGTGTAAATTTTGGTTCCGTTCAAACCATTCCCGAGTGCCATGGAGGAGACAATAATAATTGCAGTGGGGGGCTTTCCCAATTATTTATGATCATGATTGTTGCACTTCGTAGGGGTGGGTGGCGCACAGAAGGACGGCAGGCCAGAACTGAGTTCACAAAACTCTTTATTTTTCACTTTTCAGTGGAAGATTCACTCTCCCAGCCACACACTCATGCACACACACAAGTCGTCTGGTTGGGGAGAGAGCTCCCTTCCTCTACACTCTCTCTCCTTATGTAGGGTGCAGTCACTGGGGAAGACATACAAACACATGTTAATAGACATCAGGTGCAGTGATTCTGCCACTTACCTTGCATGACTCCACCCTCCGGTCACAGACCGATGCTTGACCACGCCCCCGCTGCCACATACCTCCACCGCCTGACTCAGGCCAGGTGGCCGTCCAGCCTGCAGCCAACTCCCCCCCTCCCGACAGGAGAGGAAGTCCGCCATGACCATCTGCACCCCCGGCCTATGGATCACTTTGAAGTTAAAGGGCTGGAGTGCCAGATACCAACGGGTGGTCCACACGTTGGCGTACTTCATGTGGTGGAACCACTGGAGGGGCGCGTGGTCCGAACAGAGGGTGAAAGGGCATCCCAGAAGGTAGTAGCGGAGGGCGAGGACCGCCCACTTGATGGCAAGGCACTCTTTCTCGATGGTGCTGTAGCGCCCCTCATGCACTGACAGCTTTCTGCTGATATACAGCACTGGACGGCCCTCCCCCTCCACCTCCTGGGACAAAACAGCCCCCAGCCGTCTGTCCGATGCATCCGTCTGTAACATAAAGGGGAGAGAAAAGTCAGGGGAGTGTAACAGTGGCCCTCCCACACAGTGCAGCCTTCACCTCAGAGAAAGCCCGCTGGCATTGCTCCGTCCACTGGACGGGATCTGGTGCCCCCTTTTTAGTATGATCAGTCAGCGGGCTGGTGACGTCCGAATAATTAGATATAAACTGGCGATAGTAGCCAGCCAGCCCCAGGAACTGTCTCACCCCCTTTTTGGTCTTGGGCCTTGGGCAGGCCGCAATCGCTGCTGTCTTGTTAATTTGGGGACGCACCTGCCCATTGCCCAAGTGGAAGCCCAGATACCGTACTTCCACCCACCCAATCGCACACTTCTTCGGGTTGGCCGTGAGACCCGCTCGCCTCAGCGACCTAAGGACGGCCCTCAGGTGTTGCAGATGCCGCGGCCAGTCATTACTATAGATTATTATGTCATCTCAGTATGCGGCCGCGTAGGTGGCGTGGGGGCGAAGGACCCTGTCCATAAGCCCCTGGAACATAGCGGGCGCCCCAAACAGCCCGAAAGGAAGTGTAACAAATTGGTGTAGGCCAAACAGTGTGGAAAAGACCGTTTTTTCTCAGGATAGTGGAGTCAAGGGGATCTGCCAATAACCCTTTGTCAAATCCAGTGTCGAGTAAAAGCAAGCCGTGCCTAGTCGATCCAGCAACTCATCAAAAAAATTGGGTACGCATTGAATTTAGACACCACGTTGACTTTTCTATCGTCTACACAGAATCGGACCGACCCATCGGCCTTGGGAACCAAGACCACTGGGCTGCTCCAGTCACTGTGGGACTCCTCGACAATGCCCATTTCGAGCATGGCCTCGAGTTCTTCCCGAACCACTTTTTTCTTGTGTTCGGGTAGCCTGTAAGGGCGGCTGTGCACTATCACCCCCGGTCTCGATGTGGTGTTCTATGAGGTCGGTGCGGCCGGGCAGGGGCAAGAACACGTCCGAAAATTCAGTCTGCAACTGGGCAACCTCCATGAGTTGGGTCGGGGAGAGGTGGTCTCCACAGGGGACCGGAGAGGTGTGCGATGTCAATGTTCCCTTTTGAACCTCCGGCCCCAGCTCCACCTTCTCCGGAACCACCAACACCAATGCCATGGGGACCTCCTCGTTCCAGAGTTTGAGCAGATTGAGATGGTAAATCTGTAGCGCCCCACCCCTGTCCGTTCGTCTCACCTCATAGTCGACGTCCCCGACTCACCGTGTGACCTCAAAGGGTCTTTGCCACTTGGCGATCAATTTGGAGCTCGATGTGGGCAACAGTACGAGTACTTTATCTCCTGGTGCGAACTCCCTAAGGCGGGTACCCCTGTCGTACAGGTGGGTTTGCCGTTCTTGGGCCTGCCGCAAATTCTCCTGGGTTAGGTGTGTGAGTGTGTGGAGTTTTGTGTGCAGGTCAATAACGTATTGAATTTAATTTTTTCTTGGTGAAGGTCCCTCCTCCCAATTTTCTTGCAGTACATCTAGGATGCCGCGTGGCTTACGCCCATATAATAATTCGAATGGGGAGAACCCCATGGAGGCTTGTGGGACCTCTCGCACTGCAAAGAACAAGGGTTTGAGCCATTTATGCCAATTACGTGCGTCCTCGCGAACAAATTTTTAAATTATATTCTTGAGTGTGCGATTGAACCGTTCAACTAAACCATCCGTTTGTGGGTGATAAACGCTGGTGCGGATCGGCTTAATTCCCAATAACCCATACAGTTCGCTCAGTGTGCGTGACATAAACGAGGTGCCTTGATCAGTCAGAATCTCTTTGGGGATTCCAACTCAGGAGATGACGTGGAAGAGCGCCTCTGCAATACTGCATGTGGAGATATTGCGAAGAGGCACTGCTTCTGGGTATCGCGTTGCATAGTCTACCAGAACTAAAATAAAGCGGTACCCTCATATTGACCGATCTAATGGCCCGACGAGATCTATCCCAATTCTTTCGAACAGGGTCTCGATTAATGGGAGAGGGCGCAAAGGCGCTTTTGGATTGGCCGCTGGATTTACTAACTGGCATTCGCGGCATGCTGTACACCACCTACGGACATCGCCACGAATCCCTGGCCAATAGAACCGGGCCATTATTCGGGCTAGTGTCTTATCCTGTCCCAAGTGCCCAGCCATGGGATTAAAGTGAGCCGCCTGGAATACTAATTCCCGGCGGCTCTTTGGAATCAAAAGCTGTGTAATCGGCTCCTTAGTCTGAGTGTCCTGCGTCACTTGGTATAATCTATCCCTCATAATGGAGAAATAGGGGAAGGATGGGGTGGCATTTGGCTGGAGCGTTTGACCATCAGTTACTCTCACTTGGTCAAATGCATGCCGCAGAGTCTCGTCTCGCGACTGTTCTAACGGGAACTCTGCAAGGGATTCCCCGAGAGAAGGAGGAGGCGCCTCCCTCTGACGCGGTGATGAGGTAGATGGCTCTGTGACAGCTGCTCCCACCAATGCCACACCGGGACCTCCCCCTGTTGAACTATGGCAGGACCCACTCTTCACTAAATGCCTCATTAACTCCCGAAATCCCAGCTAATCAGTCCCCAAAATTATCGAGTGAGTAAGGCAAGGATTAACCGCCGCCTTTACACTAAATTTTTCCCCTCGAAAAAGAATGTGAACCGACACTAAAGGGTAGTTGTGAACATCCCCATGCACACACACCACCTTCACCAATTGTGCTCCCCCCAATGCCTCGTCTTGCACCAGGCTTTGGTGGATTGAGGTCTGATTACAGCCCGAGTCCACCAACGCCTGATATGTATCCCCTTGGACACTCACCGGTATGTGATATGATCCTGCCCGATCAAGGCCGGCTCCTGGCGCGTCGAGGATCCGAACCACTGCGCCCACCTCCATTGCCGAGCACTGCTGCTGGAGGTGGCCCGGCTCCCCACAGCGCCAGCAAACCGGCCCGGGCTTTCTCTCTGCACCGGCGCTCTGGGGCTCACTCACCTGAGGGGGGTAAGAGACAGACACAGAAGTGGGAAACGGGAGGGCACTGCGGGTGCGGCGGGCCAGCTGGGGTGGAGCTGGCCCCTGCCTCCGTGGTGGGGGAATGGGGCGAGGATGAGACACAGAAGGGGAGGGGGAGAGAGAGAGAGGAGGGGGAGAAGAGGAGATCTGCTGTCCTGTCGTTGGAACAGCCGCCAAATGGTCCTCTGCCAGCTTGATGGCCTGATCCAGTGACCCCGGGTGATGGCACTGGACCCACTCCGCGGTCCCTTTGGGTAGTCGGGTAATGAACTGTTCCAGTACCACCTGATCGACGATTCCCTCAGCGTCGTGATTGTCAGCCCTCAGCTACCGCCAGCAGGCATCCCGGAGTTGCTGGCCAAACACAAATGGCCAGCTGACTTCCTCCAGGCACAGAGCACGGAAGCGCTGTCGGTGTTGTTCAGGGGTGCGCCCCACACGCTGGAGGACAGCCCAGCGGAGGTCTGCGTAGAACAGCCAGCTGTCGGCGGGGAGCTGTAGCATGGCCAGCTGCGCCTCGCCCATTAGCAGGGGGAGGAGGCGCGCCGCACGCTGTTCCACTGGCCAGCCCGAGGCCTCTGCTGCCTGCTCAAAGAGCGTGAGGAAGGCCTCGGGGTCGTCATGCGGGCCCACCTTCGTTAGGGTGAGGTCGGAAGGGCCCGCGGCGGTGGAGGTGGTGGACCCCGCCGACGCGAGGAGGTGCCGGAACACCTGTCAATCTTCCTACTGCGCCAGCACCAGGGCCTCAAACCTTTGCTCCTGCTCCTTCCAGAGAGCGATTATCGCCTGGTGCCGGCTCTGCTGGGCCGTGGCGAGGGCGTGGATCAGGTCCGCGAAGAGGGAGGACTCCATGGGGCTGTTCTTCTCTGTGCTCCACGGGCGATTGCTCTAAGACAACGAGGGAGGCTCAGCCTCCTCTAAAAATGACGAACATCATGTAGGATGAATTGCGCTAGGCTTATGTTATAGCCGACCTTATAACATTGCTATTTCAGATCCAGAATCATAGAAATATATGTGCTCAACCCAACTACAGTGCGAAATCATTCCGTTATAACTTTAATGTGTGCGTGAGTTTTTCCCCCTTGTGACAGCGCGATGCAGCCCAGCCTCAGTGGATTGGGAGCTATGTGCTTGTCAATCTCAAAATGCAAGACGATTATTGGACAAATACTGCAAAAATGCCCGCCCACGGAGTCTCACGGACTCCCAGCCTCAATGGACTTCAACGGCATTTGGGAGCTATGCACTTTTCAATCTCAAAATGCAAGATGGTTATTGGACAAATACTGTGAAAACGCCCGCCCACGGACTCCGAGCCTCACATGGGAGGGACATGGCAGTTTCCGTGAGGAGCCTGGTGATTGATGAAAGCGGCCGGATATTTTCTTTGATTGACAGCTCGTTTCAACTCTAGACACGCAGCGGTACAGTGTTGCCAGATTGGGCGGTTTCCCGCTCAATTGGGCGGTTTTAAGTGCCTTTTGGCGGGTTTTGAACATATTTTGGGCTGGATAACGTCAGCAGTACTGGCAACATCAGTTCAGTCCCATGCAGATTCGCAAGTGCTGTGGTGTATTGTAAGAGATCGGCTTACATTTCGATTTCATTCATTACATACGGTTTCTACCAGCTTTTTTAGTTTGTATATATTTTCATTGTAAATAAAGTGTAAATATAGTGTTGTCAAGTTTGCTATCTTAGTTCCAGAAATTTCGTTTATTTGAGTGACTGAACTTGAACTTGAGGGGGCTATTCAGCTAGCAAGAAAGCTGCGCACGGATGCCAAGCATTGCTGATTTAATTTTGGCGAAGCCATTTGCCAGTCTTCCTTTCGAGGAAAAAATTAAAATTAAAGAGCAGGGTAGACCAACGCCTCAAATTGACTTGGTGAAAAAGGTAGGGAATAATACTCGTTCCTTTCAGCTCTCCTGGTACGAGAAAGTGAATTGGCTAACAGCAAGTGACCCACATCAACAACAGTAAATAGGCTACTTTAGTAATATGTCATGGATGGACCAAAATATAGAATCTATTTAAAATGTTTATGCTGAGTATATTATATTTGAATATATGTTTTTTCTGGATATGAATTAAACACAGCTACAATTTGGAAAACATTTTTAAACAAAAACACAGCCGAGGTCAATTTTTAAACAACATGCCACAATTTTAAAATAAAAAATGTTAAAATATACCCCGGGCGGCACGGTGGTGTAGTGGTTAGCGCTGTCGCCTCACAGCAAGAAGGTCCTGGGTTCGAGCCCCGGGGCCGGCGAGGGCCTTTCTGTGCGGAGTTTGCATGTTCTCCCCGTGTCCGCGTGGGTTTCCTCCGGGTGCTCCGGTTTCCCCCACAGTCCAAAGACATGCAGGTTAGGTTAACTGGTGACTCTAAATTGACCGTAGGTGTGAATGTGAGTGTGAATGGTTGTCTGTGTCTATGTGTCAGCCCTGTGATGACCTGGCGACTTGTCCAGGGTGTACCCCGCCTTTCGCCCATAGTCAGCTGGGATAGGCTCCAGCTTGCCTGCGACCCTGTAGAAGGATAAAGCGGCTAGAGATAATGAGATGAGATGAGAAAATATACCCCCCCCCCAACACCACCATCATGTATATTGGACAGTAGGCTAATGGGCCAAAAGAACCTGTTATTTCACAGTTTGTGACCCTGCCAACAATCAGCCAGATCAGAGGCAAGAGTATGGGCAAAACTGATGTGTTTTTTCTTTTAAAATCTGGAAATATCGTAACCGACCAGCCTCCCCTGTTTGAAAGACTACCAGCCGCCACTGCTGTGCTCCCTCTTGGGTTTTGGCACCACTGTTGCACTTCGTAGGGGTGGGTGGAGCACAGAAGGACGGCAGGCCAGAACTGAGTTCACAAAACTCTTTATTTTTCACTTTTCAGTGGAAGATTCACTCTCCCAGCCATGCACACACACAAGTTGTCTGGTTGGGGAGAGAGCTCCCTTCCTCTACACTCTCTCTCCTTATGTAGGGCGCGGTCACTGGGGAAGACACACAAACACACGCTAATAGACATCAGGTGCAGTGATTCTGCCAATTACCTTCCCTGACTCCGCCCTCCAGTCACAGGCCGATGCTTGACCATGCCCCCACTGCCACAATGATGTTTGCATATCCAGGAACATTAAAAAAAAAGAAGAAACCGCATGTTGAAATTTAACTTAGCATCTCGAATCAACACAAAGGTCACACCACACAAATGGATTTTAATTAGTTTAAGTTGTTAGTTTATTTTCTTACCAAACATATGATCATGATTGAACTTTGAACAAAGTCCCTTCCCGTGCCAGGACCTGATCTTCCCAGGCACTGGTTAGTACTGGCACGGGAGACTGCCTGGGAAGATCAGGTCCTGGCGCAGGAAGGATGTCTGGCCTTGGACTTTGTTACCAAGTAACCATGTCTGATTTGAATCTGAAATAAAAATCGATATTAATATTTTGACCACTAAACAAATACAGATACAAGGTTTGCAATCTTTCTTTTTCAATGTTCATTAAGACTCCCAGTTCTTGAATTGGTGATACAGTACTGTGCAAAAGTCTTAGCCTGCCTACAGATGACTTGCAACCATGTGATCAAAATGTGCTATGTCATGAGCGTCCGCCATGATGGTGGATAAACAAAGCAGCTAGGATGGCAGCCTCTGAAAGCGTGTCTGTAAACAATGCTGAATTTTCCCAGTATAGCCACGATTTGAACTGTCAAGCGAAGATTCAATACAAAAAGAAGATATGTGTGGTTTTGACCTATATTATTTAAAAAAGTCAGAGTTTTCTGAAGATAAGACACTTCTACAACCATCGAGTACCCAGATATCGCGTTCTATCTGGTTTGGCTGCCAAAGAATCAAGCCCGACCTCGGACGAAACATAGCCCATTTTCTGAGTGGGTGCCCAGTCTGGATTGTTTCTATCGTATAATTTTGCTGGCACTCCTAGAAGCGAAACGGTAATACACATGTTAAAATTATAACAACGACCGAGTGAACCACAACAAGAGAACACTCATTTTATAGCAAAATTCTAGCAATATGAAATAAAATTCTTCCATGATCTTATCGAGAAAGCTTTTGAAGCTTGCCTGAGATAAAATGATTACTGCAAACACGAGCTGTTTTGGTTTTAGCCTCTGTTAGATCAGCCCTGCCGATGTTGTTCAGCCATGCTCGTCTCCTCTCTGTACTAAGCCTCAGAGTTTCCTCACCATCTTTCCGAATCATGGACAGAATTCTAAAAAATCGGAACATGCCATGGTCACGAGTACTGCTGTGACCACAACAACATGCAGTACAAAGATATGGCAGAGCTAAAAGAATGCTTAAAGCAGTGGAAAAACAAAGAGAGCTGTGCAAGTCATGCGTGACTGTTTTGTATGGAATGTCGCTTGATCCCGCATTTGTATCTCCACCAACATGGCCGACATCCGGGTTTCTATTTTGCTTTGACATCACTCGCAAGTCAAGGATATTTTTCCGACAAACTTTGTTATAGATTTCTATTCTATGACTTCTACATTCGGTGGTGTAGTGGTTAGCGCTGTCGCCTCACAGAAAGAAGGTCCTGGGTTCGAGCCCCGGGGCCGGCGAGGGCCTTTCTGTGTGGAGTTTGCATGTTCTCCCCGTGTCCGCATGGGTTTCCTCCGGGTGCTCCGGTTTCCCCCACAGTCCAAAGACATGCAGGTTAGGTTAACTGGTGACTCTAAATTGACCGTAGGTGTGAATGTGAGTGTGAATGGTTGTCTGTGTCTATGTGTCAGCCCTGTGATGACCTGGCGACTTGTCCAGGGTGTACCCCACCTTTCGCCCATAGTCAGCTGGGATAGGCTCCAGCTTGCCTGCGACCCTGTAGAAGGATAAAGCGGCTAGAGATAATGAGATGAGATGAATGAGACTTCTACATTATCGAGTCAATACAAAAACATTTTAGAGTTCCAAACGTTTGTGGGTTTGTTTGTTTTTTTCCAGCACAAAATTAAATGTTACAGAAAAAAAATTGTATCTGAGCAGAATATTAATAAGAGAGCACTTTCTTTTCAGATTAAAAAAGAAAACATAATGAAGGCTACTGGGTTTTGGTGAAAAATTTAGACGCAAGTGTGACAGTCAAAGTGTCCAGAAGAACTGTGGCTGGTTTTGTAAGATGCTCAGTAAAACCTACAGCTCATTTCCTTATAAAACTGCACTCATTGGACCTGACACTACTTTTTTTTTTTAAGTAAAGGGAATTTCGTCTCACACCAAATATTGACTTTGTTTCATTTATTATGGCTTACTGCTTACTGTTTACAGTATTTTTCCAGAGTTAAAACATTCCATTTCATTATTTTTAAGCCATTTTTAGTCTACAGCATTTCTTTACACGTGCCTAAGACTTTTACACAGTACCGTATATACTTCCTAGTCAGCTCTAAAATATATTACATGCCTTAAAAATTTGTATACGCAGTTGCTGAGCTGAGCAACTCTCCTCTCATCCACTATGTCATCTTTGTTCGATGCATCATTGCATCCGTTATACTTAATGTATCGCTGAAAGCATTAAAATGTCACTTCACTTTGATACTGTTTTATTTCATACACTTAGTGAACTCTCTCTTGGCATCTACACAAATATCTCCTCCTGAGCAAAGTGATCTGAACATAAATACATGATGGAGGCTATAAAGAAGGTTTACAGGAAATCCGACTCTTTTATTAACACACATTATTTATGTCTTATGGATTCATTTTATGATTACCAATTAATTTGCATCCACATTCCTGTAAACTCAAACGGGCTCTATTTTAGACAACTGTTAAATTAGGGGGGATAAGAAATATTCATCGTATGGGATTGGTCGGCTATTTTAGGACAACAGTGACGTAAGATATCAGTGTAAGAAGTCAATAATTATATGATGAATGTTTTCTTTTGCTGGGACAAAATATGACTTCATGGTATATATAAAGCCTTTGACACTTAAACTCTTGTAAAGACATAAATAATACTAATTTACAGGTGAAAATTATGTGCTCCGGTAGCAGCAGTGTTCTTTACAAAGAATAATTGTGCTACTGACATGTGCAAAACCTAAAAAAAAAAAAAACATGTAAATGAGGTTTTTTGCACATGCTATTGGCTCTTGATGGCTGCAACATATTTGGAAGTCAAAGACACTCCCAAAGGAATAAACTGAAATTCAATTATGGCTCTGATAACTCTATTTAAAGACTATGAGCAAAAAAAAAAAGACTGTGAGCCTTGCATTTAGACCACCACCTTTACACACAAGTACTTGGCTTGAAGCATAAAAGAACATCAGGGACAGAAAATTCTAACTGCAAAACCAAAATAATGTTTGTTTTCATTGCTTTTGAATGTAATATGATGTAGCATTAAGCAAAACATGATTGAAAAAAAGAATGACAAAGACTACTATGATGTTTTATGAATGAAAAGATGACAAGCACTGAAATAAACATCTCATAGAAGTCTTGTATATCGGCAATTTATTCTATCCACTTTCACTAGATATGAGCAATCGCATGCTCTGATTGGCTATTCTACTACAAAGCTATCAGCTCATATACGGAGCGTGTTGCTGAACCAACCGAGAATGAAATAAAAACTCTACTGGAAAACAAAACCCCAAAAAATACAAAAAAAAGGCAACAAAACATGGAATGAAAGTACAGTGGTGCTTGAAAGTTTGTGAACCCTTTAGAATTTTCCATATCTCTGCATAAATATGACCTAAAACATCATCAGATTTTCACACAAGTCCTAAAAGTAGATAAAGAGAACCCAGTTAAACAAATGAGACAAAAATATTATACT
The DNA here is from genome assembly GCF_027579695.1 of Neoarius graeffei. Lineage (NCBI taxonomy): Eukaryota > Metazoa > Chordata > Actinopteri > Siluriformes > Ariidae > Neoarius > Neoarius graeffei. The sequence continues at coordinate 11,742,194 of NC_083576.1, read as the reverse complement.
TGGCCATTTATTTGTTGAGGAAAATAATCCAATATTACATATCTATAAGTGGCAAAAGTATGTGCACCTCTAGGATTAGCAGTTAATTTGAAGGTGAAATTAGAGTCGAGCGGCACGGTGGTGTAGTGGTTAGCGCTGTCGCCTCACAGCAAGAAGGTCCGTGGTTTGAGCCCCGTGTGCGGAGTTTGCATGTTCTCCCCATGGGTTTCCTCCGGGTGCTCCGGTTTCCCCCACAGTCCAAAGACATGCAGGTTAGGTTAACTGGTGACTCTAAATTGACCGTAGGTGTGAATGTGAGTGTGAATGGTTGTCTGTGTCTATGTGTCAGCCCTGTGATGACCTGGCGACTTGTCCAGGGTGTACCCCGCCTTTCGCCCGTAGTCAGCTGGGATAGGCTCCAGCTTGCCTGCAACCCTGTAGAAGGATAAAGCAGCTAGAGATGATGAGATGAGATGAGATGAGAAATTAGAGTCAGGTGTTTTCAATCAATGGTATGACAATCAGGTGTGAGTGGACACCCTGTTTTATTTAAAGAACAGGGATCTATCAAAGTCTGAGCTTCACAACACATGTTTGTGGAAGTGTATCATGGCACGAACAAAGGAGATTTCTGAGGACCTCAGAAAAAGCGTTGTTGATGCTTATCAGGCTGGAAAAGGTTACAAAACCATCTCTAAAGAGTTTGGACTCCATCAATCCACAGTCAGGCAGATTGTGTACAAATGGAGGAAATTCAAGACCATTGTTACCCTCCTCAGGAGTGGTCGACCAACAAAGATCACTCCAAGAGCAAGGTGTGTAATAGTCAGCGAGGTCACAAAGGACCCCAGGGTAACTTCTAAGCAACTGAAGGCCTCTCTCACATTGGCTAATGTTATGGCCCTTTTCCACTACCCTTTTTCAGCTCACTTCAGCTCACTTCAGCCCGACACGGCTCGCGTTTCGACTACCAAAGAACAGCACGACTCAGCTAGCTTCAGCCCTGCTTAGCCCCTAAAACTCGCACCGTTTTGGAGTGGGGCTGAAGCGAGCCAAACCGAGCCGAGTGAGGCTGGGGGCGTGAGCAGACACTCCCCTGTGCACTGATTGGTGAGGAGGAGTGTCCTCACATGCCCACACACGCCCCGCAAGCACGCTGGGATCTGTAAACACCGTAAACCCGGAAGAAGAAGAATTACGAATTAAGAGAATTTCTGAAGCCTTATGCGCCTCGCCTCATCTATACGCTCTTGCCAGTATCTGTTGGCGTTGTCGGTGACAACAAGCCACAGAACCAAGACCAGCAACACTAACGACTCCATGTCCTCCATGTTTATTGTTTACTATTCGGGTCGTGAGACTACCGCTGAAAAGCTCACTGATGTCACTGTTTGCGCTGCTTAACGACATCACATGACGTCCACCCACTTTCGCTAACTCCACCCAATGTGTCCACCCACTTCCAGCCAGTTCAGCGTGGTTGTCGTCGAATTGCAACTCCAACAGCCCCGCTCAGCTCGACTCAGCCCAACTCAGCATGGCACGGCTCAGCCCGACTCAGCCGCGTTTGTAGTGGAAAAGCGGCATTAATGTTCATGAGTCCACCATCAGGAGAACACTGAACAACAATGGTGTGTATGGCAGGGTTGCAAGGAGAAAGCCACTGCTCTCCAAAAAGAACATTGCTGCACATCTGCAGTTTGCTAAAGATCACGTGGACAAGCCAGAAGGCTATTGGAAAAATGTTTTGTGGATGGATGAGACCAAAATAGAACTTTTTGGTTTAAATGAGAAGTGTTATGTTTGGAGAAAGGAAACCAGTGCATTCCAGCATAAGAACCTTATCCCATCTGTGAAAAATGGTGGTGGTAGTATCATGGTTTGGGCCTGTTTTGCTGCATCTGGGCCAGGACGGCTTGCCGTCATTGATGGAACAATGAATTCTGAATTATGCCAGCGAATTCTAAAGGAAAATGTCAGGACATCTGTCCATGAACTGAATCTCAAGAGAAGGTGGGTCATGCAGCAAGACAATGACCCTAAGCACACAAGTTGTTCTACCAAAGAATGGTTAAAGAAGAATAAAGTTAATGTTTTGGAATGGCCAAGTCAAAGTCCTGACCTTAATCCAATGGAAATGTTGTGGAAGGACCTGAAGCGAGCAGTTCATGTGAGGAAACCCACCAACATCCCAGAGTTGAAGCTGTTCTGTACAGAGGAATGGGCTAAAATTCCTCCAAGCCGGTGTGCAGGACTGATCAACAGTTACCGGACATGTTTCGTTGCAGTTATTGCTGCACAAGGGAGTCACACCAGATACTGAAAGCAAAGGTTCACATACTTTTGCCACTCACAGATATGTAATATTGGATCATTTTCCTCAATAAATAAATGACCAAGTATAATATTTTTTGGCTCATTTATTTAACTGGGTTCTCTTTATCTACTTTTAGGACTTGTGTGAAAATCTGATGATGTTTTAGGTCATATTTATGCAGACATATAGAAAATTCTAAAGGGTTCACAAACTTTCAAGCACCATTGTATTTGATGGTAAGAACGTATCGTTTTTTCTATTATTATTATTATTATTATTATTATTATTATTGCATTTTCACAAATTACAACTGTCATTTCGCAGGTTTGTTTACATTCTAAGTGGAAATTATTTTGCCAGACATTTTGTATAAAGTTTTTATTTATGAATTTACAAAAAATAAAAATGCTCTGTTTTCCAGTGAATGTGGATAGAATAAAACAATTATTGCAATCAATCTCATTGTACACGGTGCTACGCGCCTCGTCGGCTAGCAGCTCATGTACGACTTGATTTCGTGGAATAACTGTTAAATAGTCCTAGTTGTAATTATCACATTAATCAACATAATAAAATGGCTCCTGCCTTCATTGTTCAGTAGTTGATAAAATAGCATTTGATCCAGTACCTTCTAATATTTAACATTTGCTCTTTTTATACCATACTCCAACAGTTAAGTTAAACAGTTAAAGTTATGTATATTTACATATGCACAAATTACATTATGCATATGTAAATATACATCTTTACGCATATTCACAATGTTACATTACAGGCATTAAAGGAACAGTCCACCGTACTTCCATAATGAAATATGTTCTTTTCTGAATTGAGACGAGCTTATCCATACCTCTCCGAGCTTTGCGCGACCTCCCAGTCAGTCAGACGCGCTGTTACTCCTGTTTACTCCTGTTAGCAATGTAGCTAGGCTCAGTATGGCCAACGGTAATTTTTGGGGCTGTAGTTAGATGCGACCAAACTCTTCCACGTTTTTCCTGTTTACATAGGTTTATATGACCAGTGACATGAAACAAAGTTCAGTTAAAAAAATTGAAACGTGGCGATTTTCCATGCTATGGAAAGTCTGCACTATAATGACAGGCGTACTAACACCTTCTCAGGAGTGATGGTATCAATGCGCTGTCGAAGCACACAGAAGGTGTTAGTACGCCTGTCATTATAGTGCGGACTTTCCATAGCATGGAAAATCGCCACGTTTCAATTTATTTAACTGAACTTTGTTTCATGTCACTGGTCATATAAATCTATGTAAACAGGAAAAACGCGGAAGAGTTTGGTCGCATCTACTGTAACTACAGCCCCAAAAAATACCGTTGGCCATACTGAGCCTAGCTACATTGCTAACAGGAGTAAACAGGAGTAACAGCGCGTCTGACTGACTGGGAGGTCGCGCAAAGCTCGGAGAGGTACGGATAAGCTCGTCTCAATTCAGAAAAGAACATATTTCATTATGGAAGTACGGTGGACTGTTCCTTTAAGCAAGAGTGACATACAACATACCCAGAGCAGCCTGGGAGCAGTAAGGGGTTAGATGCCTTACTCAAGGGCACTTCAGCCATTCCTGTTGGTCCAGGGAATCGAACCAGTGACCTTTTGGTCCAAAAGCTGCTTCTCTAACCTTGCTTCCCTCACTATATACAACATCAAAATAGCTTCCACCATCATTATTTATCAAATTATAAAATAGCACTTGATCCAGCACATACTATTATTTTGCATTTAATTTTTTTTCCACCAAGAGACTTAATGAAACCACAAGATTCTAAAGCAAGGTCATGAAATTCTAATGTATGCACAGGATATAAGTCATTTTATTATTGTTAATCACAAGAGCCAATCATGGACTCATTATTTATCTTCCAAATGGCAGAAACAATCTTCCATCCATCCATCCATCCATCCATTATCCATAACCACTTATCCTGTGCAGGGTCGCAGGCAAGCTGGAGCTTATCCCAGCTGACTATGGGTGAGAGGCAGGGTACACCCTGGACAAGCTGCCAGATCATTACAGGGCTGACACATAGAGACAAACAACCATTCAATTTAGAACCACCAATTAACCTAACCTGCATGTCTTTGGACTGTGGGGGAAACCGGAGCAACATTTACAAACACAGGGAGAACATGCAAACTCCACACAGAAAGGCCCCCGTCGGTCACTGGGCTTGAACCCAGAACCTTCTTGCTGTAAGGCACCACCGTGCCACCCGGAAACAAGCTTTCTTAACCCTTTGATGCAAAACATATGCACACCCCTTCTAATCTACAACATGGGTCAAAAATGACCCACATTCATTTTCCAGGTTATTTCATGCTGACTGAGTTTTTCTTTGCTCTATCTTTTAAAATGAATTTATTTTATGATTGAATATTCCAAGTATTCTTTAAATATCTTGTTTTTAATTACCACAAATCATTAATTTAAATTTTTCTTTCCTACTTTATGAACAAAACTACTTTTTATATTACTACACATGGGTCATCCAAGTGTGATTTAAAATTAAATGTCTTAATAGTATAATAATAATTTGTTTCAAGTAATTACTTTAGCAGTGAATGGGGCCAGTTATTTATTTATTTATTTATTTATTAACTATGTAGTTAGCTAAGCCAATTACAATAAAATTAGCTAACTAAAGTAGAATATGTCAACAGCTCGGTAGCTAATAGTAATTACTTGTAACTTTCTGACAAGTAATCTACTCACTCTCAAGGTAACCTAAACATAATCAATTTTTTTCTAAGGTAATGTTAGAACAATTGAAAAACATTACTTCCATGTATTAGATGGGCAAAGGGCGCTGTGTGTGCTGAGCTGTGAAATGTCTGACACAAGCGCAATTCACAGTTCCCACCAAACGCTGTCGTAAATGCATGCGGGTCGGTTCTGACCCATGTGTGTAAACTTGATGTAGAATTACAAAAGCTGTGCTTGTTCATAACTTAAGAAAGGAAAAATAAAAAATGATGTGTGCTAAACAAAAACAAGATATTTACTGCATATTTGGAAAAGTAAATGACAAAATGAATTTATTTCAAAAGTATATCATAGAAACACTCAGCCATACATGAAATAACCTGGAAAATGAATGCAGGTCGTTTTTGACCCATGTTGTGCATTAGAAGGGTAGTGATACAAAAAGGGTTTTTATTCAAAAAGTAAGAAAGGAAAAAATAAAATAAGGATGTATGATGATTAAAAACAAGTTAAGTGAGGAATACCTTGAATACTGAATGATGGAATTAATTTATTGCAAAGATATAGAAGATAAAAACTCAGCCGGGTCACTTTTGACCCATGTTTTGCACCAAAGGGTTAAATTTAATACCAGCCCTTCAGTAGTGTTAACTTGCTCATGCATTTAATGTTTTTGATGTTTCAGGCTTCATAAATCACAAGGTAGGTGGTAAATTAAACTACTTGCATAGATAACACCCTGTATATTGCACCTTTGTGTAGAATCACTCTAATATTCAATAATATCTATTATTCTATCCACATTCACTGGATATGAGCAATTGCACACTCTGATTGGCTACTCTACTACTAGGCTGTCAGTTCATATACCGTGACTAGAGGAAAACAAAATGGCGGCGCGTGTTGCGCAACCAACCAAGGATGAAATAAAAACTCTACTCGAAAACAAAACCCTAAAAAAGCTACAAAACATGGAATAAAAGTATTTGATGGGAAGACTGTATCCTTTTTTATTTTTCAAGAATTATTATTGTAGCATTTTTCACAAATTGCTACTGTCATTTCGCTGGTTTGTTTATATTCTATGCAGAAATGATTTTGTCTGATGTTTTGTATAAAGTTTTTCTCATCTCATCTCATTATCTCTAGCCGCTTTATCCTGTTCTACAGGGTCGCAGGCAAGCTGGAGCCTATCCCAGCTGACTACGGGCGAAAGGCGGGGTACACCCTGGACAAGTCGCCAGGTCATCACAGGGCTGACACATAGACACAGACAACCATTCACACTCACATTCACACCTACGGTCAATTTAGAGCCACCAGTTAACCTAACCTGCATGTCTTTGGACTGTGGGGGAAACCGGAGCACCCGGAGGAAACCCACACGGACACGGGGAGAACATGCAAACTCCGCACAGAAAGGCCCTCTCTGGCCACGGGGCTCGAACCCGGACCTTCTTGCTGTGAGGCGACAGCGCTAACCACTACACCACCGTGCCGCCTGTATAAAGTTTTTATTTATCGAATTTGCAAAAAAAAATAAATAAATAAAAAGGCTCTGTTTCTCAAAATCCAGTGAATGTGGATAGAATGAAACAGTTATTCCACTCAATCTCGTCATACTTGGTTTATAGCCAACTCGGTGCTAGGCGCCTCGTCGGCTATCAGCTCATGTATGAGTTGATTCCATGGAATAACTGTTAAATATTCCATATTCAATATTCACTAAAATAAACACGAAGAGTAAATTTTAAGTGTTTTGGGGTCATGTAAAATATACAAGTAAATAAGCGAGTACATTTTTTTTCATGTGTTCTCAGTTTTTTACTCTCAGAATCCTTTCGTAAATCAGGGCCTGCAATCATAAATTATCAATAACTTTTGAACTACAAGTCCAAGCCATTCTTGGCACACTTCCAACCTCTAATGAATGTGGAAAATAACCCACAGGAAACTGTTAGCTAACTGAGAACACTCATCTGTGTTTGTAGAGGTCAAGCCAAACAAGATGTGCTGACCACAAATATTAGAATTTATTTGACTGTTAGGGTTAAAATCACCCATGAGAAGGCAGCACAAGGTTTACGGAGCGATTTAGCAGAGTGGCGGGGAAACACACACTACTGAAGCACTCACTGTAAATATTGAAAGAGCTGGCATTTCGGTAACCTGACCCTATTTATCTCAGTTCTTCATGCTATTTGATTTTTTAAAAAAAAAAAGCTCTGCTTGTTCATTTCGAAAAGTAAATTTTGTTATTATATGCCATGTATCTTTTTTTTTTTTTTTTTTAAGAGATTTTCTGCCAAGCGAGACATTTCTCTCAGTGGTCTAAACCAGATTTCACTTAACTACACTCACCTATTTTTGACCTTGTTTGAGAAAGGATAAAAAGGCATCATCAGATCCAGGTCATGGTGCCGCAGAAGTGCTTTCTTTCTCAAGACTATATCCTCGATAAAAAACAGGCGCTGTACTCCTCTGATTCCTGAAAGGTACAACAGAAAACCAAGGGTAATGTTTTAAAGCTTTTTCAATTCAATATCCAGTCCAACAGTGAACTACCGTACCTTCTATTTCAGGTTGTTGCTAGATCCAACTACTTGACACTAAGTATTCAGTTGATTTAAAAATGAAAAAAAAAAATTAAGAAGACGAATATGATGGTATATTACATAGACATGAGTGTTTTACTGGGAAATACCCCACTCGTGTTTTTCATACAAGCTCCATCCAGGATATGGAGAACCAAAACCATGACAAAAATCTCTGTCACTCGTGAGGAAATCGATAAATTGTCTTGATAAATTTGGGTACTTTTTGTTTGTGAATGTGTCTATATAATAAAAAAGAAAATCACACATTGACCTGAAGATATGAAGTTTATCTTCTCATGTAGAAAAACTCTCATTTTTCATGCAAAATACATTGCGGATCTGAGTGACATATTTAAATAATATTGGCTGGCTTTTTTCGTGATATATCAGATATATTCCATTCAGCTAGCATGATACTGAACGAGTCAAAGACGAGTAGCTGAATGGAATATATCTGATATACCATGAAAAAAGCCAGCCAATATTATTATTATTATTATTATTATTATTATTATTATACATTCCTTTCAGGTGTTCAACGTGTCTTTCTCTTTCAAAATTCTCTCAAAATTCTCTCATATTTAATGACTCAAACCTGGCGGCCATGTTTGTTTACAAATTGTCCCAGTCGCTCGCTAGTGTGGAAGTTTTACGTCTCCGACATGTGATGTCATGTTGTCTTGACAACCATGCAATATCGTGAACCATATTCAACGCTTATTCTCCATTGGGTAGAGTGAAGTAATACACATAGGCTAAGCGATATGCTAACAATATTGCATGCAATCAAACCAAATGAATGAAACCAGCTAGAAGGGAATAGAACACGTGTTTTTATTCCATTGAAAAGTATCCTGTATGGATAATAGTTCCTGATATTTCACTCCGATGATGTCACTCCCAGTGTTTTCCTGCTGACTAGACATGCATTGTCAAAATGGCAAACTGGTTCAAAATTAAAATTCTTTTGATTAACTTGCGTATTTTTTGTGGAAGCCCTGCAATGACCTGGCGACTTGTCCAGGGTGTACCCCGCCTCTCACCCATAGTCAGCTGGGATAGGATCCAGCTTGCCCACAACCCTGCACAGGATAAGTGGTTATGGATGGATGGATGGATGGACTTTTTGTGGATGTGTCCATATAATTTAAAGAACATTACACAGCGGCATGAAGCTATGAAGTTTATCTTCTCGTGTTGCAAAATATTTCACTTGTTCGCTCACTCGTGAAATATACAATCACTATTCAAAGATAAACTTCATATCTTTGCGCCACCATATAATATCCTCTAAAAATAAATCAGAAGATGGAAAGCATTAAAATACATATCTGAATAGTCTAGTATACGCCCTTTCCATCAGTGCAAACTAGGTGCTAGTTCTGGGTTGGTACAAGTGCCGGTTCAGAGTTGATTCAACTTTGAGAACCTTCTAAGAACCAGGTTGCTTTTCAATGGGTTAGAGAGCCACCACAGAGCCACGTCATTATGTCACTGTGTACATCTGTATACTTTCTCTGCTTTCCCAGCACCAAACACAACAACAACATCAACAATCATGGTGGACTACTGGATTAAGCAGATGAGATGCTACACTAGCTATTTTTTAAAATAAATAAATAAATAATAATAATAGCTGGTCTTGTTGGTCATGATAATCCCACCCCCAGCCCTTGATGTAAGCAGTTCATGATTATAGACCAGCAAAGCCTTGGTGCCATTCTCAAACCAGTTTTCCTGGTCCAGAGCTGGTTCTTTGACTGTTTAAATGTGGAGAACTGGTTTGAGATGAGGCACCAGCTCTGAACCAGCCTTCAAACTGCCTCAGTGGAAAAGGGGCATTATATAGCCAGTGTATTTCTGCATGAATAGATTGCATTGTAATGATGTAATGATTACATTAATCACTGCAAATTGAACTTGGTTCAATTTAACAACTTTGACTTCCACCTCCATTACTGAACAGCTTATAAAAAGGTCATTCACATCCAATTATTTCGCATTTATTTATTATTATTCTTAAGCCATGCTCCACCAGTTAATTGGGCACACTTGGTGAACTTTAATGACATCACTAAAAACTAAGCTGAGGTCATGAAATCATGGAAACCCTGGAAATTTGCTATTTTTATTGAATAAAATAACACCCGTTGTTTGAAGAATAAGCTGACCGAGGACTCATTTGCTACACTTCTAGCTCGCTTTAGGTTTTGTTCATAATTTTATCCTTAATATGTCCAAATGTCTCTGATTTCTTCTTTCACATTTGTACTATTTATGAATGAAGAGTGTCATATTTATGTGCTTCATGTTGGCCTCAAATTCAGACCTCAGTTACATCTTACGTCAGGCTTGTAGTATTCAAGTCCAAGACTTGGACTCAAGTCCGACTCGTACCCTAATTTTAAGGACTCGTGACTTGACTTGGACTTGAGCACTGATGACTTGGACTTGTGCATTACCTGCATATGGACTCATAAATTGGAGAAGAGGACTCAGATTTTTTTCTTTTTTTTGTAACATGCCATAATAATTTGGCATGAGATATTTATATCTACATTAGTTTTTTATACTAATTTTGTGCAAGAGAATGCACATTCACCTGTTCATACATCATGTTCAGGAACAAACTAATGTTAATGGGGCTAAAATGCCTGGAGAGAACGCCGCTAGGATTGTCTGCTTTGCTTATACAGACTTCTCGTGTGGTGGGAAAAAATGCACTGCTACAGTATGTGTTCCATATGTAGAAGAACTATCGAGGAGACAACGGGGACAACCTCGAACTTCAATCGTCATTTGGCAAGACTCCACCCAGAGAAGGAAGTGACATGCTATGTTCATTGCTCTGTTGATAGCGGGGCTTGCTGAGCGATGAACTAGCTAGTGTTAACCTTCTCTCATGTTATTTGCCCTGTTGATAGTGGGCGGGGCTTGTTGAGCGATGCACAAGCTTTTTATCTGTAGCCTATTAACTAAAATGGGGCAGTCGAGCAGTAACGTTAGTCCAACACAGTAGCAGAGACGCTTTCACATAAAGGCAGCAACAGCCACCTTCAAATGGTGCAGTTGGAGTCTTGTTCTCAGACTCGACTCAGATCAATTGTGGACTCGACTTGAAATTTTATTTAATGACTTGGACTTGAGTTGGATTTGAACACTGGGGACTTGAGACTGGATTTGGACTTGAGGTTTAGTGACTTGACTACAACACTGTCTTACGTAAATCATCCTGTTTATTTTACCATAATGAATATGCAATATGAAGTGTAATTTTCTCATCTCATCTCATTATCTCAAGCCACTTTATCCTGTTCTACAGGGTCACAGGCAAGCTGGAGCCTATCCCAGCTGACTACGGGCAAAAGGCGGGGTACACCCTGGACAAGTCGCCAGGTCATCACAGGGCTGACACATAGACACAGACACCATTCACACCTACGGTCAATTTAGAGTCACCAGTTAACCTAACCTGCATGTCTTTGGACTGTGGGGGAAACCGGAGCACCCGGAGGAAACCCACACGGACAGAACATGCAAACTCCGCACAGAAAGGCCCTCACCAGCCACGGTGCTCGAACCCGGACCTTCTTGCTGTGAGGCGACAGCACTGACCACTACACCACCGTGCCGCCCCGAAGTGTATTTTTTTTATTTATTTATTTAAAAGTGCAAAATACTGGGCGGTGTTTATGAAAAAGATTTTGTGTTTCCAAACCAAAAGAAGAAAGTCTCCATCAGTATCATCATAATCTTAAAAAAAAAAACTAGAGAGCCGGTGTGGAAGTGAAACAGCCCGTGTACATCTGTTAGCACAGATGAGCTCATGAATCAAGACTCAAGTTAGAGTGAAAGGAAGCCTGGTTTTGGTGCCAGATGTTTGGGGGTTAACAAAAAAAAAAAAAAGATGAGATTGTAATCGATGTAGTACACAGTACATACTATTGGTTGCATGACCTCTTTTATTCCTTATATTTATTTAATTCCATAAATTTACTGCCAACGTGAGGCAACGATGTGATTTGTCACTTTCTACCAAAAACAGCCCGAAGTGCATATTCACATACAATAGATAAAGACGAGTTATTTTTTGGCTCGCCTCTTAAATCCTGCATTAAATGCTCTTCGTAAATCAGCCTGGACATTTTTAGTAGTAATTCAGTGCCACAGAGTGATGAAACATTACAGCTAACTACTGGCCAATTTTTTTTTTTCTGTCTTCTTTGATAAATAGAGCCCACTGAGCGGGTTTGAACTATTTTACTTGACATTTTAGGGCGTTTTGAATTCATGCAATCTGATTGATCTAGCCTAGCAGGAAGACTCATGGGAGACATATTTCTGGTTAATGGTCGATGCAGTAATGGTGTGTGTAAGAAAGCGTGAATGGAGTAAGGATCCAGGATCATATTGACTCCCATCACACCACCACGGATAAGGTGTTTCTTTACACAGCCAGAAGCTCTAGGCTACATGCAGACAGATCGCTTTATGATAGATATCTAACTCATCGTGTGTTATCAGTAAATTTTGATTGGCCTACTCAAATCTTGTGTACTTCTCCATCCATGCTGTCTGAGTTATAATTGCCTGGAAGATCTGGCCCTTAGGAAATAACTCTTGCTTATATTTTTTCTAATAAGTCAGGTGAGCAAACTCATCCACTTGATTGCAAACATCTGTCATCTATTGTTTTGTTGTTTTTCTTTTTTAAGTTAGTTCATTCCACACTTTACTACCATTTAATGCCATCCGTTCATATAAAATGTGAACAATATGAGATCTACAGTGGTGCAACAGAAATGGGTTTGGAGATCGCAAGTTTAAATCCCGATGACCCAACAGCCCTCTGTGGCAGTGAGCCAAGTGAGCAAAACTAGCCATGGTTTCTGAGTGGGAGGGATGGCGTACTCTCTCTTCCCTGTCAATCACAGTGATGGAAGCCAATCATGGATGTCTGTAAGCTCATGTATGTAGAAGAGGGCAGACTGCACTTTCCTAACAGTTTATTGCGTTGCCCTGTGATGCAGCAGTTTGAAAATATGTGATTGGCTGGCATCACAAGTCTTGGAGGAAGCAGAAGAAGTGTTAGCCTTCACCCTCCCTCATTGGTAGCTGATGTATAATAGGGAGAGCTGGCTAATGGGTGGGAATTGGCAGATGACCTGTAAGCTCATGTACGGTATGTAGAAGAGGGTAGATTGTGAGGGCAATCTGGCCTCTTCTACATATATGAGCTTACAGACATCCATGATTGGCTTCTGTCACTGTGAATAACAGGGAAGAGAGAGTACGCCATCCCTCTCACTCACAATCCATGGCCACTTTTGCTCACTTGGCTCACTGCCACAGATGGCTGCCGGGTCATCGGGATCTGAACTTGCGATCTCCAAGCACATTTCTGTTGCACCACTGTGGATCTCATATTGTTCACATTTTATGTGAATGAATTTGCCACATGGGGGGGAGAAATTTCTTACCCCTGGATTCCAGCAGAAACAGGTCTAAGACATCACATCTGTGACATGATTTTGTTCTGTCCTTTGTATGACTTCATACCCCACAGGAACATTTCAGAAGTGGAACATTTTGTCTGGCCAATTTTGCTGACTTGGTCATTTTTTCTTGATTTTTGTGCTTCTACCATGGATAAGTACCATGAGCTGGCCTAGTGGTTAGCATGTCCACCTCTCAACCAGGAGATTGTGAGTTACCAAAGACCATGATCAAAATTGTACCTACTGCCATCTGGTGAGGCATGGTGCAATACAGATGCAAGTAGGAAGTCAAACTTTCATGGTGACCAGAGGACCAGCCCCCCACTGTAACCCTAGCTATGTAATAGGTGAGAGGCCAAGGGCAACTGAAATGGAGCTCGGTGCCACCCAATGCACTTCAAGGGCCTGGTTAGTACTGGGACAGGAGACTGCCTGGGAAGATCAGGTCCTGGCACAGGAGCGACTTTGACCATGGATAAGTAGGCTATAAAGTTAAATGGTTTCTTGTTTTGTCTACTTTAATTGCGTATAATGTTATTTCTTATTTTGTTGCAGCCTACAGACAAAGGTAATACAGTTAAGTCCAGTTATGAATGATATGGATCAAAGATTAGTGGCTGTGGTTTACGTGTTAAAAATACACTACCATTCAAAAGTTTGGGGTCACTTTGAAATTTCCTTATTTTTGAAAGAAAAGCACTGTTCTTTTCAATGAAGATCACTTTAAACTAATCAGAAATACACTCTATACATTGCTAATGTGGTAAATGACTATTCTAGCTAAATTCTACTAAATGTCTGGTTTTTGGTGCAATATCTACATAGGTGTATAGAGGCCCATTTCCAGCAACTATCACTCCAGTGTTCTAATGGTACAATGTGTTTGCTCATTGCCTCAGAAGGCTAATGGATGATTAGAAAACCCTTGTACAATCATGTTAGCACAGCTGAAAACAGTTTACGTAGCTCTATAGAGAAGCTGACCTTCCTTTGAGCAGATTGAGTTTCTGGAGCATCACATTTGTGGGGTCGATTAAATGCTCAAAATGCCCAGAAAAATGTCTTGACTATATTTTCTATTCATTTTACAATTTATGGTGGTAAATAAAAGTGTGACTTTTCATAGAAAACACAAAATTGTCTGGGTGACCACAAACTTTTGAACGGTAGTGTACATTCATTCTCAGAATTATCTTATATCTATATACACTTTCATTTCTTCTCATATAAAGACTACGGTGCGGGGAGGAGGCAACTGGGGTAAAAGAAGAAGGAGATGGTATTGGGTGCATTGCCACAACCAGCAAAGGAGACAACAAGAGGATTTTTATCAACTTATGCATGAACTGAGGCTGGACAGCCAACACCATCATCAGTATTTTCGGATGAGTGCAGAGTAGATGGATGAACTTCTACCCTTCATTGGCCCTGAACTGACTAGAAAATCAATAAATTACAGAGCTGCCATAGAATCCAAGCAGAAACTGGCTGTTGAACTGAGGTAAGCTGCAAATTTCACAAAACCTTTTAATGTACAAAATTCTCAACCAAAGAAAATTATATTTTTAACAAAACTGTAAACAAAGTAAATAACTGTTCAACTTTTTAAAGTCTCTATGGAAAATTACCAAATTTAGGTTTAAAACTTTTACAATTTTTTTATGAAATAGCAAAAGACAACAAGAGGCATTTTCAAAATCAATCCATATCTTCACATTTTTTTTAAAACCAGTAACTCTACAGTTTAGCAAGTTTAGCATTGTACTAAAGGTCTTTGTAGTCAGACCCTCAGTCCTGATATCTTCCCATTGTGGGTCACTGCTGGAGGACAGCATTTGAGTGTATGACCCTGATGGGGAATTGGCTGAAAGGTTACTGGCCTGGAGGTATAACTGGAGTGCCCTGTGATTTCCTGAGTGGGGAGAGGTTGTGGTGTGTGTAGTGGAGAGTGAATGGGTTGCCAACCAGCTGCATGTCGTGGGGGGATAGTAGTTTGATGTTGTTGAACCGTCTTATTCAAGGTTATATAAAATATTCAAAATGCTTATTTTAGCTCATTGCCTCCTGTCCTTGTCCAGGCTATGCAACATTGGCACAAAGCTTAGTGCAAAGTGGTAGGTTTCATCAAATTCATCATCTGACATATGTGGTTTGGGAGTTGGCTCTTGAATAATGGACATCAGCTAGCTGCTCTACAATATCTGTGGTCTGTGTCCTTCTCCTTGTGTCCTTTCTAGCACACTGTTCCACTGCTGGTCTGGACATCTGATCCTTAGGGCTATAGAACCTAGGGCATTTCCCTCTCCATGGAGCTTGTAGGTATGGAAAGTGATGGGGCTGGGAATCCAGATGTGGTCCTCTCTATAGTTTCTGTAAAATACCATGGATACTGCAATGGGATAGTTTCTCAGATCCAGATAGTGAAAATGGGGTACCAGAACTCTCCATATCTTCCACACCCACTGTTGGTGGATTGCCCAAGTTGCTTTTTGAACTATATAAAAACAAACAATAGAAAAATTATTTATGCCATAGGAAATGTTTGCATAGAAACATCATTATTTTAATTTATAATCTCTCACCACCTTTGCAATATCCCATGAAAATTTAGTTTTGCTATAGTCAGCAATGCTGTTATCACATTTACATGCAGATCTTTGCTGTAAGTAGGGCAGAATGAAGGACATTTTCCCTCCATACTTCTAGGTTTTTTTTGTTTGTTGGTTGGTTTGTTTGTTTTTTTGAATGCCTCTTGCTGATCCACTTGGCAGATTTTTTTTCCTATTTTTCACAAGCATCCTTTAATGCTTTCCATCTTGCCTTGCAAGTGTTGACTGAAACAAAGAAAAGAGACAGATGAATGAAAGAATTTCGCATGTAACTTATCTTTGCTTGTTTCTTCCCTCAAAGGTACTTGGCTTCTAGGGACTTGCTGGCCGGTCTAGCATTCAGCTATCACCTAGGGCGCAAAACTGTAATCAACTTTGTTCATATGGTGTGTGCAGCCATTGAAAAAGTGATGAATGAGAGGTTCCTAGCCAGGCCAAAACAAGACACTTGTAAAGAGGTGGCACAAGGCTTCTGGGGGAAAAAATGGAATGTCCCAAATTGCCTTGGAGAAATAGATGAAAAACATGTAACCATACAAGCACCCACCACTGTTTGGATGTCAGTACTTGGACTACAAGAAGACTTTTTTCCATAATGCTTTTGGCACTTGTGGATGCTGACTGCAGGTTCCAAGTAATTGAAGTGGGGAACTTTGGGAAGAACTCACAATGTTTGAGTGTACGCTGGATCGGATTTGTGGAGAGGAATGGTAACCAGGACACTTCATGTTCCACCCAGTACCATTCATCATGGTGCCATTCATCATGGTGGGTGACACAGCTTTCCTACTCAAGCCATACCTGATGAGACCATACCCCAAACAGAACCTCACTCATCAAAAGAGGATTTTCCTTCAAGAGCAGGGGCAGTGGTGGAAAATGCCCTTGGTATCCTGGCCTCCAGGTGGAGAATATTTTATCATAAAATCAATCTGGATCCTCAAAATGTGCAAATAGTTGTGGTGGTTGCATGCATCCATCATAACTTTCCGCTTGTCCAGAGCAAAATCCAGAAGTTGTTGGATGAGGACGAAAAGTTAGGAAGACACATGACACCAGTAAGAAACATTTAAACTCTCCTGAAGGTACTGTCTCTTGGCAGGACAGGATGGTGTCATAACATGACCAAAAAGATTATTGCAGACCCAAATAAATTGTAAATATTAATTTGTCAATAGCACTCTTGTTTATCAGATTTTTTTTGCTTATCATGAAAGGAAAGGACTCTGAAAAGCTGATCCGTGATTATGCTCCCAAAGACAAGCTATTGTTACCTCTGCCAACGTTGTTGGAGGAGGTTATGTTTTCACTTCTGTTTGTTTGTTTTTGTGTTTGTTTGTTTGTCTGTTCCCAACGTAACTCAAAAATAGTGAACAGATTTTGATGAAATTTTGAGGAAAGGTGGGCCATGGGCCAAGGAACAACTGATTAGATTTTGACGCAAATCCAAATATGTGCCTTGGCGGAGGTGTGCACTTTACCGAGTGCCCTTCTAGTTGTAATTGTGAAAATGTCTTCATGCTTTATAATGTCTTCTTTTTAAAAATATAATCTAAGGAAAAAAAAAAAACAATTTTGACTGAGAACTTGTTGCAGTCTCAGTCTGGCAAAGTATTCTTGTGAGCTTCTTGACAACATTTAAAAGTGTGGCGATAAAACTCTCACCCAAACACTGTTATCCATGGGAAAAGAGATCATGCCACTCTGTAGAGCTATTAATCAGCACTTCACATTTGCAGAAGAAAAGCTAGAGACTGGAAGTGCAAGTACTTCACAGTACTAAGCACAATAGCCTGGGTAGTTGGTATAACCTTATAATACCATAGCTAAGTGAAAACAACATAAGAAACTTCTTCTTCTTCTTTTTGGCTATTCTCGTTAAGGATCACCACAGTGGATAATGTCCATCCATCTCCTCCTGTCCTCTGTATCTTCTTCTGTAGCACCAACCAACCTCATGTCCTCCTTCAACGCATCCATAAATCTCATCTTTGATCTGTCTTCCTCTTTTCCTTCTACCTTCTACCTGGCAACTCCATCTCCAGCATTCTTTTCCCCATATACCCTGGAGCTCTCCTCTGTACTTGTCCAAACCACCTCAATCTCAGCTCTCTCACTTTGTCTCCAAGCCATCCTACATGTCCTGTCACTCTAATATTCTCATTTCTAATCTTGTCCAACTTTGTCACCCCAATAAGAACCTCAACATCTTCAGATCTGCTACCTCCAGTTCAGTCTCCTGTCTTTTTGTTAGTGCCATTGTCTCCAAACCATACAACATTGCTGGTCTGACTACTGCCTTGTCCACTTTTCCTTTCATTCTTGCTGGCAACCTTCTGTCACACATCACTCCTGACATCCTACTCTCCTTCATCCATTCCAACCTGCTTGCACTGTCTTCTTCATTTCTCTTCCGCACTCACCATTGCTTTGTCCAGTTGACCCCAGATATTTGAACTCCTCTGCTTTGACCACCTTTATTCCTTGTAGCTGTACTATTCCACTTTCCTCCCTCTCGTTCATGCACATGTACTCCATCTTGCTCCTACTGACTTTCATTCCCCTTCTTTCTAGCGCATACCTCCATGTCTCTAGGTTTCATTCCACTTCCTCCCTGTCCTCACTACAGATCACAATAGCATCATAAGAAACAAATGGTTAAAAGTAGATGTAATCTAACTTAAAAAAGATCACATGTTGTCCTTATAAAAAGGGTCTTGAGTGTCAATGTTTTTCAACTTCGAAGACGAACCTCTCATCGTCCATGGTGAAAACCCTCTGACTGGTTGACTTCTGGTCTGGTGCCACTTGTTATGACATTGATGTAGTGATGTGATACAGTCTATGCTATTTCCGTGTCTGGCTTCTGGCCTGGCTCGATCCACTCTGTGCAGCTTGAAGGGGCTTTCGTCAGAAATAGACTAGGCATGTATTTTTAGTGGAGCAGAGCATAGAACCACTTATTGGACCCTTCTGAAATATGCTGTGGTGCATCTGGTGGAATCACAAGCATTATCTAGAGTGGCTGCGATCAGCTCCGGCAGCCGCAGCGCAGCCAGAATGTGATGCAGCTGCCCCCGGTGGAATCCAGGGGTTACTGCAACTAGAATTTCAAACAGGGAAATGTTTTCAATGTCCAACAAATAAAAAAAAAAAATCTAATTCCATTTTTACCGAATTTTACCAAAATTAGATTCAGATAATTTGCATTTACACATTTTTTTTTTATCTGTTTTTATCTGTAGGTGAAGTTTTATCTCTCTGGAATCTGCTGGATGGCTGATTTCTTAATTCCAATTCCAGACATTGCCATCAATCACATCAGAGGAGAGAGAGAGAGAGAGAGACAGACAGACAGACAGACACATACACATACATACATCCAGAGAGGATGACAGTGATAGAGGGGACCAAGGTTATTGATCTTCCCTGCTGACAGGGATAAATGAAGAAGGATTCGGGGAATAGAATGAGATTTTACAACTTTATACTACCTGTCAGCTGGAACAGCTTTAACCTCCTAGATCAACTCGAATCATTCAATGGAACATTAATTCTCAGGTTTTATAGAGGACGTCTCAGCAGAACAGCAATATTACACAACAAAACTCGTTGCAATCCATGCATAAAGGAATTATGTAAGGAACAAAACACTGAGGAGACGTCTGTGATGTGCTCTGATGTGAAGCCGAGTTACTGCTACCATTCCGAGGTTGATTATTTTCCTATAAACAAACATGCCATACTTTTTATCCATTTATAGTTACATTTAATGATGTGGAACATCCACAAGACAAGTTAGTCCCTGTTATCACTTTATAGCAGCTGTAAACACTTGTTCCCTCGCAACTACTCTCTCGCTGTCTCTCAAAATAAAAATAAAAATGCAGCTTGAAGACTTTGCCATGGTGAAACACATTAAAGGAAATATCGCGCAAACAAATTGAGCCAAAAGTCGGTCTTTATCTCGGTCCTTTATAAAAAAAAAAAAAGCTGCATATTTGAATTTGTTCTTAATGATAGTGATGAAAATAGACAGGACTATTTTTTATCATGGAGGCCACCATAACTCCATCGTGCATGATGTCATCTTCCGCGAGCACAGCCGAGGTGTACAAGTGCATGCTATCCTTGTCTTGCAAGTGACGTCAAAGCAAAATAAAAACCCGGATGTCGGCCATGTTGGTGGAGATACAAATGAGGGGTCAAGAGACATTCCATACAAAACATAGTCACGCATGTGCAACTCTCTTTGTTTTTCCACTGCTTTAAGCATTCTTTTAGCTCTGCCATATCTTTGTGCTGTATATGGTTGTGGTCACAACAGTACTCGTGACCGTGGCATGTTCTGATTTTTTAGAATTTTATCCGTGATTCGGAAAGAGGGCGAGGAAACTCTGAGGCTTAGTATAGAGAGGAGACGAGCACGGCTGAACAACATCAGCAGGGCTGATCTAACAGAGGCTAAAACCAAAACAGCTCGTGTTTGCAGTAATCATTTTATCTCAGGTGAGATTCAAAAGCTTTCTCGATAATATCATGGAAGAATTTTATTTCAAGTTGGTAGAATTTTGTTATAAAATGAGCGTTCTCTTGTTGTGGTTCACTCGGTCGTTGTTATAATTTTAACATGTGTATTACCATTTCTCTTCTAGGAGTGCCAGCAAAATTATACAATAGAAACAATCCAGACTGGGCACCCACTCAGAAAATGGGCTATGTTTCGTCCAAGGTCGGACTTGATTCTTCGGCAGCCAAACCAGATAGAACGCGATATCTGGGTACTCGATGGTCGGTAGAAGCATCTTATCTTCAGAAAAGTCTGACTTTTTAAAATAATATGAGTCAAAACCACACATGTCTGTCTTTGCTTGACTGTTCAAATCGTGGTAATACTGACAAAATTCAGCACTGTTTACAGACACGCTTTCAGTGGCTGCCATCCTAGTTGCTTTGTACAGTGTCTTGCAAAAGTATTCATCTCCCTTGGTGTTTGTCCTGTTTTGTTGCATTACAAGCTAGAATTAAAATGGATTTTTTGGGGGGTTAGCACCATTTGATTTACACAACATGCCTACCACTTTAAAGGTGAAAATTGTTGTTTTATTGTGACACAAACAAAAATTAAGATGAAAAAACAGAAGTCTGGAGTGTGCATAGGTATTCACCCCCTTTCGTATGAAACCCCTAAATAAGAGCTGGTCCAACCAATTCACTTCATATTCACTTCAGTTGATTAAGATCCACCTGTGTGCAATCAAAGTGTCACATGATCTGTCACATGATGTCTGTATAAATCAACCTGTTCTGGAAGGACCCTGACTCTGCAACACTACTAAGCAAGCAACATGAAAACCAAGGAGCCTCCAAACAGATCAGAGACAAAGTTGTGAAGAAGTATAGATCAGGGTTGGGTTATAAAAAATATCCCAAACTTTGAATATCCCATGGAGCACCATTAAATCCATTATAGCAAAATGGAAAGAAAATGGCACCACTAGAAACCTGACAAGAGAAGGCCACCCACCAAAACTCACAGACTGGGCAAGGAGGGCATTAATCAAAGATGCAACCAAGACACCAAAGATAACACTGAAGGAGCTGCAAAGATCTACAACAGAGATGGGAGGATCTGTCCATAGGACCACTTTAAAGCCCCATTCTGTTGAGTGTACGGCTTTTGAAAGAGTGGCCAGTAAAAAGTCATTGCTTAAGAAAACACATTTGGAGTTTGCCCAACAGCATGTGGCAGACTCCCCAAACACATGGAAGAAGATTCTCTGGTCAAATGAGACTAAAATTGTTCTTTTTGGCCATCATGGGAAACGCCATGTGTGGCGCAAATACAACACCCTGAGAACACCATTCCTACAGTGAAGCATGGTGGTGGCAGCATCATGCTGTGGGGATGTTTTTCATCTGCAAGGACAGGAAAGCTGGTCAGGACTGAAGGAAATATGGATAACACTAAACACAGGGCAGTTCTGGAGGAAAACCTGTTTGAGTCAGCCAGAAGTTTGAGATTGGGACGAAGGTTCATGTTCCAGCAGGACAATGACCCTAAACATACTGCTAATGCTACACTGGAGTGGTTTAAAGGGAAACATTTGAATGTCTTGGAATGGCCTAGTTAAAGTCCAGACCTCAATCCAACTGAGAATCTGTGGCATAACTTAAAGATTGCTGTACGCCAACACAACCCATCTAAATGGACAAAAATTCCATTGGCTAGATGTGCTAAGCTAATAGAGACATACCCCCAAGAGACTTGCAGCTGTAATTGCAGCAAAAGGTGGCTCTACAAAGTATTGACTTTTTTTTTTTTGGGGGGATGAATGCCTATGCACACTCCAGATTTCTGTTTTTTTTATCTTAATTATTGTTTGTGTCACAATAAAAAAACTAATTTTCACCTTTAAAATGGTAGGCATGTTGTGTAAATCAAATGGTACTAACCCCCAAAAAATCTGTTTTAATTCCAGGTTGTAATGCGACAAAACAGGACAAACACAAGGGGGAGTGAATACTTTTGCAAGACACTATATATCCACCATCATGGTGAACACTCATAACGTAGCACATTTTGATCACATGACTGCAAGTCATCTATACTAGACTATAGTATCATATGGTCTAGCGCAGAGGTGGGCAAACTACGGCCCGCGGGCCACATCCGGCCCCTTGGCGTTTTTAATCCGGCCCGCGGAAGACAATCATATAAACACGATTGAGCAGATCTATAAACTATAAGCGTCAGTGTTATCACGTAGACAGGTGTTCTAGAGATCCGTCTTTCCAGTCAGTCATATTCACGCGAGATTACATTTGCAGAGTGGTGCAGCACGTGCCATGGAAGTCATTCTGGCGCCCGTGCCACTGATGATCTCGAGAACACAGGATAAAACTTTACCGTGAGTGGTCCTAAAAAAAGAAAAGTGGACAGTGAGTGCAGGGTGTTCAATAAAGAATGGACAACTAAATATTTTTTTGCTGAAGTCCGATCAAAGGCTGTATGCCTTATTTGCAAAGAAACCGTTGCAGTTTTAAAGGAATATAACATCAAACGGCACTTTTCCTCCAAGCATGCTAATTATGCTAACAACCAGTCAGCGCAAGCACGGACGAATACAGCTCAGCGGTTGCTGAGTGAATGTGAGTATTAACACTTTCTCTTTTTAAAACTATGTTGGAGCTGTAATAAGATGGTAGTCACATGTTTACAGACATAATAATATAAAAAGTATAACTCTTAGTAATTTTGGTTGTCGTGGGTGGCTGCTGTAGTGCTGGTGTTTGTTTTTAAGTACCGTGTGCTTTTGGGTGTCTGCTCCGCCCCTCATTTATGTCCCTGTCTGCTATTATAGGTGTATTATGAGCAGCTGCCCTTGCTTCTGCTTATATCTGTTCCTGGACTTTTGCCTGAGGAGGTTATTCTGATCTATGAGTGGCCTTTTGGAATATGAAAACCTGTTCGGAACCTGTGTTTTGATTTTTTGAGGACTGGAAATATTTCAGTGAGTGACTTTGAACCTGAAAACCAGTTTGGAGTTTTTTGCTTTCTTGAGCCGTTTTGTTTGATTTTGTGGGCTGGATGGATCCAGTGCCAAACCACTGAACTGCAAACATGTTGGCATGGTGTGGTACCCAAACTGTTGAACTGCAAACATTTTGGAATGGTGTGGTGCCTCTCCTACTAATGGTGGTTGGTTGTACTGGCAGGCTGGAAGTGGATGGTTAAAAAAAAAACACTCAGGTGTAAATCTACGAGTTCAGTGAAATGTACAAAAATGATATGTACTGATATGTAATTTAGTTCAATTTAATGATATGCAATTTAGTTGTATGTATAAAATGATACAAATATACAAATACAGTACACTGGCATCCTACTCATCCTGGCAGCTCAAAGATGTAATTTAAGAATTAAGTGTGCTACTTTTCTTACTGTCACGTGTGTGTATTACTTTTCTGGATGGATCCAGTGCCAATTTATTGAACTGCAAGCATTTTTCTGCTCTGCCTTTGTTGACTGAGAACTAAAATAAATGTCAATCTGATCTGCATTTGGGTCTCTGTCAGTGAAGGCCTTACAATAACACTAAAGCTTTTCCGGTTTATGTTCGATATGTATGAATTTGGTGTTGGCCCGGCCCGCCTGGCAAATTTCAAAAGTCAATGTGGCCCCTGAGCCAAAAAGTTTGCCCACCCCTGGTCTAGCGTGACTTCTCAGTCAATTTCCTTGCATTTCTCCACAAAAATTATGGCAATGCAGTATTAGAGAAGGAATCAAAATAAAGTAGTGGCTAGTTTATTGCCTCATCTCATCTCATTATCTCTAGCCATTATCTCTAACCGGAGCACCCGGAGGAAACCCACGCGGACACGGGGAGAACATGCAAACTCCGCACAGAAAGGCCCTCGCCGGATACAGGGCTCGAACCCGGACCTTCTTGCTGTGAGGCGACAGCGCTAACCACTACACCACCGTGCCACCTAGTTTATTGCCTGCTTCTCATTCTCATCTCATCTCATTATCTCTAGCTGCTTTATCCTTCTACAGGGTCGCAGGCAAGCTGGAGCCTATCCCAGCTGACTACGGGCGAAAGGCGGGGTACACCCTGGACAAGTCGCCAGGTCATCACAGGGCTGACACATAGACACAGACAACCATTCACACTCACATTCACACCTACGGTCAATTTAGAGTCACCAGTTAACCTAACCTGCATGTCTTTGGACTGTGGGGGAAACCGGAGCACCCGGAGGAAACCCACGCGGACACGGGGAGAACATGCAAACTCCGCACAGAAAGGCCCTCGCCGGATACAGGGCTCGAACCCGGACCTTCTTGCTGTGAGGCGACAGCGCTAACCACTACACCACCATGCCACCTAGTTTATTGCCTGCTTATTAAAAAAAATCTATCTGCTTATCTTCCATCCGTTTGATGCGTGACAAGGTATGCCATCATGCTGTTTGGTGTTTTGTGGTGAAACCAAGGCGGGATCGCATCTGGCTTCAGTTGTCGTTTCTGCCTCGTGTCTCACTTCTTCTTCCCAGTGATTTTTTTTTCATACAAGTCCTCCACAAAACAATCTTCTGTAAAATGCTCACTGCACGATTTGCTGCTTTTTCCAGTAGTAAAATTTTCTCGCTTTACTTGATGAAGCCACTCGGCCAAACATCTTGGATCTAGGATGGAATGAGGAAGACGTGCGGAATCCTACGCCACATAGAGCCACCCTTGTTTTTGTCTCCTAATACATCCATGTATCTGGCTAATCCAGTATGGCCATGCCCAGGGAAATGGTCCAATGGACTGATCTTACAACTTTGTTTTTTAAGCAAAAGTCTGCATAATTTTTTTTTCATCTAGAACATTTTGACATTTGACATTTCATAACCCCGTAATTTCAAAATTTCCTGGTTAATTGCTTTAAAGGAACAGTTCTGACATTGAACACTAAGTCCGTAAATGTTTATTAATAAACATGTCTTTACAGGAAGCTTCTCCATATCAATGATGATACTGCTGTGACTACCAGAACACCTGTCAGAGCTTCTCTTGTAGATAATTATACCACAACATGGTTGAGTTCTCGAATCTGATTGGTCAGAAGGTGTGTAGTATTTTTGTATAGCAGCAAAGCTTGGACAGTAGTCCATGCACAATCTTGAACGATATGTTAATATTAATGCGCTTGTTCTAATATGTAAATGCGAGCTGGCCTACTAGTTAGTGTGTCCACCTCTTGGCTGGGAGATCGTGAGTTCTACTTATGGTCGGGTCATACCAAAGACCATCATAAAAATGGTACCTGCCCCCATCTGGCGAGACACCGCAATACAGATGCGAGTAGGGAATCAAACTCTTGTGGTTACCAGAGGACTAGACCCCCACTGTAACCCTAGCTATGTAATAGGTGAGAGTCCGAGGGCTACAGAAACGGAGATCGGCACCACCCAGTGTGCTTCAATGGTGATGATACACGGGGCAACTTTTTGGGCAATGTTGCTGAGCAATGTTGCTGGGCAATTGCGTTTTGACTCTTTTCTATTGAGATTGGGCAACATTGTTTCTTTCTGAATGGTTTTGATAATCTCTGGCAACTTTTTGAGATAAGCCAATCAGAACGCGAGTATCGAGTCATGTGACCTCCGGTGAGGTTCGGATCAGAAATTTCAAACAAATATGGCGGCCGCTCAGTGTCAGTGGAGTGAAGAGATGGAGAGACTCCTCATCTGTTTTTACGCCGGTAAGTTGTTATTTTAATATTCTATATGGAGGAATTTACCTCACCAAAGCTCTAAAAAACAACAGACAGCTTGATTAAATGGTCACAGCAAAAATTAAGACATCGAATTTTTTTTAGCTAACTGTAAACTGCCGTTGCTAACTGTTGTTGCCCATTGTTAGTTGCCCTGAAAAGTTGCCCTGTGTCTCACCTAGTTGCCCGTTGCCAGCAACATTGCTCGGCAACATTGCCCAAAAAGTTGCCCCGTGTATCATCACCATAAGGGTCTGATTAGTACTAGGACAGGGGACTGCCTGGGAAGACCAGGTCCTGGCACTGGAGGGACTCTGACCTGTTTCTATAGCAACAGTTCATATACACGTACTTGTACTGTGAATGTTCCAGATATGTTGTTCTACAAAGAAAAGCATGTAATGGTTGATGTGGTGAGGTTTTTTTTTTTTCGGAGTAGTTGATTAAACATTTATGGAAGGAGTTGTCACTTTGCTGTCGGTGCTTTCTAACAGTGACAGTGCTTTGCAAAGTTTCCTAGCATGGGAAAATCTTCAAGACAGAGTATACACTTTCCAGTTTCTGAGAGAGAGAGAGAGAGAGAGAGAGAGAGAGAGAGAGACGCTGATGAGTGAGGGAATCAATGTTTATCATTGCTATAATGTAAGTGATAACAAGAACTAACTTGTCTCATAAATGTTCCACAACATTAAATATAAATTTAAACCATTAAAATGCACAATGTGTTATCATTAATAAATTCAACGTTGTAACAGCCTTCAGCTTCACACTCTGCCATGGCACACCATCACCTGCATAGATTATTTCCATGTAACTGCACAGTCTATCGGGTGTTATTCCTTACCAACATTCCTTAATCAACACCTCTAAGTGATAAAAAAAACAATGTGTTCTCATCTCATCTCATTATCTCTAGCCGCTTTATCCTGTTCTACAGGGTCGCAGGCAAGCTGGAGCCTATCCCAGCTGACTACGGGCGAAAGGCGGGGTACACCCTGGACAAGTCGCCAGGTCATCACAGGGCTGACACATAGACACAGACAACCATTCACACTCACATTCACACCTACGGTCAATTTAGAGTCACCAGTTAACCTAACCTGCATGTCTTTGGACTGTGGGGGAAACCGGAGCACCCGGAGGAAACCCACTTGGACACGGGGAGAACATGCAAACTCCGCACAGAAAGGCCCTCGCCGACCACGGGGCTCGAACCCGGACCTTCTTGCTGTGAGGCAACAGCGCTAACCACTACACCACCACGCCGCCCACAATGTGTTCTTTAATGTAAAAAAAAAAAATGTAATTGATGGCAAATTGCCATTTTTTCCCCTCTTACGTACACTACAGCAATTTGACAGTGATTACATATTTAGTTCCATAATTAATTAAAGGGATCCTCCAGCATATTTACAGTTGTGGTCAGAAGTTTACATACAGTGGCATGAATGTTATCTTGGATATGAATGTCATGGCAATATTTGGGCTTTCGCGAATTTCTTTGAACTGTTCTTTTTCTGTGGCAGAATGATTGTACAGCATACATCTTTAATTAAAAAAAACATCAGAATTTGGTGCACAAGTTTTAATTTTCTTTGGGTTTTCTGAAATTAACACAGGGTCAAAATTGTACATACAGGGTCAAAAATTTACATACGCTCACTTAGATTATTAATTCAGAGGTGCTGAAACTTCCAAAAGGTCTCTTATCTTGCCAAGGCCAAGGTCTCTTAACTTCCTGTTAGTAATTATGATTGACTACAGCTGGTAGCTTCTCTGTGCCTTCATAAAAAGGATTTGTTACAGCACTCACTGGATTGACCAACACACAGTAAAATGGGAAAGTCCAAGGAGCTCAGTGCAGATCTGAGAAAGAGGATTGCAGATATACACAACTCAGGAATGTCTCTTGGAGCCATTTCTAAACAACTGCAGATCCCAAGATCAGTTCAAACAATTGTATGTAAGCTACTGGGAGATGTAGTCACTTTGCCAAGCCACTTTGCTTCAAGAAAACCCAAACTGTCATCCTCAGTTGAAAGGAAATTGGTTTGGATGGTCAGGAACAACCTGGGAACTACCATGGCACAGCCCTGCCATGAACTGGAAGCTGATGGATCACCATCTACAGTTCAGGGCTAAGAGGCTGCTATCCAAGAAATAACCCCCTGCTCCAAAATTGACACCTTCAAGCTTAACTAAAGTTTGAAGCTGAACGCATGGACAAAGAAAAAGCCTTCTGGAGATAGCTGTATGGTCAGCTGAGACAAAGATTGAGTTGTTTGGCCACAATGACCATCATGTACAGAGAAACACTACCAGCTGGTGGTGGTGGATCATCATGCTCTGGGGCTGTTTTGCTGCCAGTGGAACTGGTTCATTGCACAAAGTGGATGGAATAATGAAGAAGGAGCACTACCTCAGAATTCTTCAGCATAAACCATCAGAAAATTGAACACAACTTGGGACTTGGGAGTTACAACAGGACAATGAACCCAAACACGCATCAGAGCTGGTTGTGGAGGATAAAGCAGGTGAACATTAAGCTTAAAACAAGTCCTGGCTTCAACCCTATTGAAAATATATGGACTATGCTTATAAGTCAAGTCCATTCCAAGAAAAAAAAAACACAAATTTAATCAAACTCTATCAATTCTACCATGAAGAGTCATGAAATATCCAGCCAGAATTCTGCCAGAAGCTTGTTCATGGTAAACAAAAATGTTTGGTCAAGGTGAATCTTGCGAAGAGACATTTTACCCAAATATTAGGTGTGCTGTATGTATGTAAAAGGTTGCTGGTTCGATTCCCTGGACCAGCAGGGCTGGCTTAAGTGCCCTTGAGCAAGGCACCTCACCCCCAACCGCTCTGGCAAGAGTGGTGGCGTACTTTGTGTCTGATTAGCCAAAGAAAAACTGATGATGCAGATTATCAGTTCGAGCATTGAACCCAACCGACCGACCGTATGTATATTTTTTGACCCCGTATATATAATTTTGACCCTGTGTTGATTTCAGAAAACCCAAAGAAAATTAAAACTTGTGCACCAAATTCTAGTATTTTTTTTAATTAAAGCTGTAGGCTGTACAATTATTCTACCACAGAAAAAGAACAGTTCAAAGAAATGACTGAAAGCCCAAATATTCCCATGACATTCATATCCAAGATGACATTCATGTCACTGTATGTAAACTTCTGATTACAACTGTATTCTCAAACATTGTGGCATTTATATGCTACACAATGAGGCATACTTATTGGTAAAAATACTTGTAAAACTAGCAAAACTATGATGTAAACAGAGAATATATACAGCTGAGTTGCTCCAAGCGAGCATGACATGATGTCATCACATATGTCAAGCCCATCTGACATTTTAAAGAAAATCCATTTTTCTCGAACACTATTTGGTCTCCGAAAATTAAAGTTTGATTTTTTTTTTAAATCTGCGACTTATTTTAAATAAGTTTGAGAATAGATCTGATGGGCGGCACGGTGGTGTAGTGGTTAGCGCTGTCGCCTCACAGCAAGAAGGTCCTGGGTTCGAGCCCCGGGGCCGGCAAGGGCCTTTCTGTGTGGAGTTTGCATGTTCTCCCCGTGTCCGCGTGGGTTTCCTCCGGGTGCTCCGGTTTCCCCCACAATCCAAAGACATGCAGGTTAGGTTAACCGGTGACTCTAAATTGACCGTAGGTGTGAATGTGAGTGTGAATGGTTGTCTGTGTCTGTGTCAGCCCTGTGATGACCTGGCGACTTTTCCAGGGTGTACCCCGCCTTTCGCCCATAGTCAGCTGGGATAGGCTCCAGCTTGCCTGCGACCCTGTAGAAGGATAAAGCAGCTAGAGATAATGAGATGAGATGAGATAAATCTGATGGAGGATCCCTTTAAATAATATTGGCTGGTATTGAGTGGTATATCAGATATATTACATTCAGCTAGCATGACACTGAACAAGTCGAAAAAGAGTTCAGTGTCATGCTAGCTGAATGGAATACGGTATATCTGATATACCATTAAAAAAGCCAGCATTATTATTCATCTCATCTCATTATCTTTAGCCGCTTTATCCTTCTACAGGGTAGCAGGCAAGCTGGAGCCTATCCCAGCTGACTACGGGCGAAAGGCAGGGTACACCCTGGACAAGTCGCCAGGTCATCACAGGGCTGACACATAGACACAGACAACCATTCACACTCACATTCACACCTACAGTCAATTTAGAGTCACCAGTTAACCTAACCTGCATGTCTTTGGACTGTGGGGGAAACCGGAGCACCCGGAGGAAACCCACGCGGACACGGGGAGAACATGCAAACTCCACACAGAAAGGCCCTCGCCGGCCCTGGGGCTCGAACCCAGGACCTTCTTGCTGTGAGGCGACAGCGCTAACCACTACACCACCGTGCCGCCCAGCATTATTATTATTATTATTATTATAATACATACATACATACATATTCCTTTCAGGTGTTCAACGCATCTTTCTCTTTCAAAATTCTCTCAAAATCTTCCGTATTTAATGACGCAAACCTGGCGGCCATGTTTGTTTACAAATTGTCACAGTCGCTCACTAGCACGGAAGTTTTACGTCTTTAACGTGTGACGTCATGTTGTCTTGACAACCATGCAATATCGTAAACCATATTCAACGCTCGTTCTCCATTGGGTAGAGTGATGTAATATACATAGGATAAGCAATATGCTAACAATATTGCATGCTATCAAACCAAATGAATGGAATCAGATAGAAGGGAATAGTTTTTATTGTTTTTATTCCATCGAAAAAGCGTCCTGTATGGACAATAATCATTTAGATTGTGCATTGTTTATAAATCTCAGGATGATTCCTGATTTTAGTTTAATGTTTAGTTGTGGTTAAGGCGTTGTCTGTTCATGGAGGTAAAACAAAGCTGTCCTAGATCCACTAAGTTGTAAACAAATAAATAAATAAATAAATAAATAAATAAAAATTGAAATGCTAAAAAAAACCCTGTGGTTCTGAATGTTAAAAATATATATTCATATTTATAATAAAATGTTATCTACAGTCCACTAGGTCAGATGGGAAGCTTTGTGTACTAGTATACTACTATCTTCCATGCCAGAAACATAAATCATGTGTGTGTGGTGTGTGTGTGGGCACTATTTATTTCTCCTCACAGTTATCTACTGAGGCAAATCCCAACCATGTTCCCTGCTATTACCAATATTTTAACTGTACTATTAAGCTTCAGTTGTATCAGTTGTACTTTAGGTGCCTTAGCATTTCTGTAGATTAATACTTACTCCCAGTCTCATGTATGCTATAATCTCTTTGTTTCTAGAATTCAATGGTCAGTTAGTTCACCTAACTTCTGAACACATGGATTGTATTTTGCCTCATTTGTAATTTTTTGTTGTTGTTGTTCATAGACTTTACCAATATAAATGTAAATGTACCATAAGTGTAAATATAAAGCAGTGTTTTGTTGGCTTTGTGTTTACTGGAATAACTATGAATTATACATTATTGTAAACATACAGCAGTAGACTTACATCATTGTCAGGGATGATGAATTCATGGCCGATTAATCAGTCCGTTCGTTTTTCTTTCTTTCGACGTATGTATTTTACTTTGATATATGAGAGCTATGGATCTCATGTTTAGCAGCAAAGTTTGGAATAAACAACTTCAGGCAGTGTGCCAGATCCTTTCATTATTCAAAGACATGCTCATTAATAACGTCAGAAAAAAATAACTGAGTTCACAACTGCCATTCTTTATGATTATCGAGTTTCTGCTCCAAATTTGTCTTTTATTTGACAAGAAAGCAAACTCATTTTCTTGTCAATACTGAGTATTGATGTTTCAGTGTTGGGATGTTTATTTCTCTTAACTGTGCAGTAATTTGAATGAGATCATTGAGGATGATACGATGGGTATGGGTATATAAGGAGGATACTCTGGGAATCAGTGGAAGTGTGTTAAACATGAGGAAGAGCTATTATGTTAAATAGGAAAATGAAACTAGATATACACCTATCAGCAACAACATTATGACCACTGAGAAGTGAAGTGAATAACATTGATTATCTCATTACAATGGCACCTGTCAAGGGGTGGAATATATTACACAGCAAGAGAACAGTCAGTCCTTGAAGTTGATGTGTTGGAAGCAGGAAAAATGGGCAAGTGTAAAGATCTGAGTGACTTTGACAAAGGCCAAATTGTGATGGCTAGATGACTGGGTCTGATCATCATCTCCAAAAGGGCACATCTTGTGGGGTGTTCCTGGTATGCAGTGGTTAGTACCTACCAAAAGTGTTCCAAGGATCCAAAGGACAACCGGTGAACCAGTGACAGGGTCATGGGTGTCAAAGGCTAGCCCATATGGTCCAATCCTACAGAAGAGCTACTGTTGCACAAACTGCTGAAAAAGTTAATGCGGACACCTTTTTGTTTTAGCCAGCATTAACTTTTTCAGCAGTTTGTGCTACAGTAGCTCTTCTGTAGGATTGGACCATATAGGCTAGCCTTCATGCCCCACATGAATCAATAACCCTTCAACACCCATGACCCTGTCACCGGTTCACCGGTTGTCCTTTGGATCCTTGGACCACTTTTGGTAGGTACTAACCACTGCATACCGGAAACACCCCACAAGATGTGACATTTTGGAGATGCTCAGACCCAGTCATCTTGCCATCACTATTTGGCCCTTGTCAAAGTCACTCCTTACACTTGTCCATTTGTCTTGCTTTCAACACATCAACTTCAAGAACTGACTGTTCTCTTGCTACTTAATACAGTGGTGCTTGAAAGTTTGTGAACCCTTTAGAATTTTCTATATTTCTGCATAAATATGACCTAAAACATCATCAGATTTTCACACAAGTCCTAAAAGTTGATAAAGAGAACCCAGTTACACAAATGAGACAAAAATATTATACTTGGTCATTTATTTATTGAGGAAAATGAGCCAATATTACATATCTGTGAGTGGCAAAAGTATGTGAACCTTTGCTTTCAGTATCTGGTGTGACCCCCTTGTGCAGCAATAACTGCAACTAAACGTTTCCGGTAACTGTTGATCAGTCCTGCACACTGGCTTGGAGGAATTTTAGCCCATTCCTCCATACAGAACAGCTTCAACTCTGGGATGTTGGTGGGTTTCCTCACATGAACTGCTCGCTTCAGGTCCTTCCACAACATTTCCATTGGATTAAGGTCAGGACTTTGACTTGGCCATTCCAAAACATTAACTTTATCCCTCTTTAACCATTCTTTGGTAGAACGACTTGTGTGCTTAGGGTTGCTGTCTTGCTGCATGATCCACCTTCTCTTGAGATTCAGTTCATGGACAGATGTCATGACATTTTCCTTTAGAATTTACTGGTATAATTCAGAATTCATTGTTCCATCAATGATGGCAAGCCGTCCTGGCCCAGATGCAGTAAAATAGGCCAAAACCATGATACTGCCACCACCATGTTTCACAGATGGGATAAGGTTCTGATGCTGGAATGCAGTGCTTTCCTTTCTCCAAACATAATGCTTCTCATTTAAACCAAAAAGTTCTATTTTGGTCTCATCCGTCCACCAAACATTTTTCCAATAACCTTCTGGCTTGTCCACATGATCTTTTGCAAACTGCAGATGAGCAGCAATGTTCTTTTTGGAGAGCAGTGGCTTTCTCCTTGCAACCCTGCCATGCACACCATTGTTGTTCAGTGTTCTCCTGATGGTGGACTCATGAACATTAACATTAGCCAATGTGAGAGAGGCCTTCAGTTGCTTAGAAGTTACCCTGGGGTCTTTTGTGACATCGATGACTATTACACACCTTGCTCTTGGAGTGATCTTTGCTGGTCGACCACTCCTGGAGAGGGTAACAATGGTCTTGAATTTCCTCCATTTGTACACAATCTGTGTGACTGTGGATTGGTGGAGTCCAAACTCTTTAGAGATGGTTCTGTAACCTTTTCCAGCCTGATGTGCATCAACAACGCTTTTTCTGAGGTCCTCAGAAATCTCCTTTGTTCGTGCCATGATACACTTACACAAACATGTGTTGTGAAGATGAGACTTTGATAGATCCCTGTTCTTTAAATAAAACAGGGTGCCCACTCACACCTGATTGTCATCCCATTGATTGAAAACACCTGACTCTAATTTCACCTTTAAATTTACTGCTAATCCTAGAGGTTCACATACTTTTGCCACTCACAGATATGTAATATTGGATCATTTTCCTCAATAAATAAATGACCAAGTATAATATTTTTGTCTCATTTGTTTAACTGGGTTCTCTTTATCTACTTTTAGGACTTGTGTGAAAATCTGATGATGTTTTAGGTCATATTTATGCAGAAATATAGAAAATTCTAAAGGGTTCACAAACTTTCAAGCACCACTGTATATCCCACTGCTTGATAGGTGCCACTGTAATGAGATGATCAATGTAATCCACTTCATCTGTCAATGGTTTTAGTTTTATGGCTGATTGGTGTATACTGTATTAAATCACAAGGGATCATCAATGACATAGTAAGAATGATATGGGGAAAATGTTATATACACACAACCTTTTCATAATATTCTACTGGTTTTGTGTAAACAGAAAAGTTGCAACCCCAATGATAAAAAAACCCTCAACTAACAGTTCTGTCATTTGTCTTTTTTTGTGTGACTTGTGCTTCATCTACCTTCTTGTAGTTTAAAGGGGTTTTTTTCCAGGTGAAAAGGATGTTTTTGGTTTGACTTTATAGAGAGCACTTGGTACAGGGTGTTTCAAAAAATATGTATATTATTTGAGATGTAAATATCCCAGAAACTACATAGTCGAGGCAACTACATAGTCGAGGCAAATGAAAGTGAACAGGCTTAATGTTGAGCAATATAAGATTTATTCCTCAAAAGTTGAATGAGGGGGCGGCACAGTGGTGTAGTGGTTAGCGCTGTCACCTCACAGCAAGAAGGTCCGGGTTCGAGCCCCATGGCCGGCGAGGGCCTTTCTGTGCGGAGTTTGCATGTTCTCCCCGTGTCCGCGTGGGTTTCCTCCGGGTGCTCCGGTTTCCCCCACAGTCCAAAGACATGCAGGTTAGGTTAACTGGCGACTCTAAATTGACCGTAGGTGTGAGTGTGAATGGTTGTCTGTGTCTATGTGTCAGCCCTGTGATGACCTGGCGACTTGTCCAGGGTGTACCCCGCCTTTCGCCCGTAGTCAGCTGGGATAGGCTCCAGCTTGCCTGCGACCCTGTAGAAGGATAAAGCAGCTAGAGATGAAGAGATGAATGAAGTTGAATGAGAAATTCAAAGGTACGTGGATTCCATGAACGATTTCACAAATTTTCAATATGCACGCCGCCTGAAACACAGACACACAAACAGCCTTCCTCTTTGAACTTTTTGTGCTGTGTCCAAATCTGCATTGCAGTTGGTGCATTTTTAAGGCATTCTCTCATAAATGCATGCTGCATAGTCTTGTTCGACTGTGTTCGAGCATACTCTAACACACACAACGCCTTTTCTTTTCCTATGAATGGCATTTCTATGCATAAAAAGATAAAAACAAAAAACATTAAACATAAAATTTTGACCTGTTTCCACACATGCTGTTAAAATTTGAGGTCAATTGAATGAGAACAGGCAAAGTTATTAGATTGTGAAATGATATCAGTTTTTTTTAAACACCCTGTATTATGCAATAACATTTATAATATATATATTTTTTTCTTTTTGGTGCAAAAAAAACCCAAAAAGCATCCCGTGAGCCAAGGGTCTGCAAGAGAGAGAGAGATCAGACAAGAATGACCAGACAGGTTTGAGCTGACAGGAAGTCTATAGTAACTCAAATATGCACTATTCCACCAAAACAGCATTTTTATTTTCTATCCCTGATTTTCTTTTGGGCTTACAAGGGAGAATTTGGGTTTAAAGGCAGCGTATGGGACACTGTTGAAAAAGTCCAGCAAGGACGTATTCAAGAAAAAAAATAATTCCAAAGTCATACTAGATATCCGCTACGTGTTAAAAAGATTTGGTTTGCTAACCAACCTGATATCAGGAGTCTTCTGGGAATTTAAAAAAAAAAAAAAAAGGACTGATGGAAGATTCTGTCATGTAGGTCTGATTCATGATAATAAAACAGGTACTCAGGTCTCCAGGCCACTTGCAGGAATGAAGAATGGGAGACATGATGTGCATTAATAATGGATGGGAAAGAAGAAAATCATAATAGAACAAAGAAAAATGACATGGCTCATACACAGAGAGAGAGAGAGAGAGAGAGAGAGAGGATACTGGTGAATGACTTTCACTAGTGTTAGAATGTAGCTGTGGGCAAAACACATCATAGCACTCAGGTCGATGTTATTAATGTCATCTTACTATTGCAAGGCACGACACTGAAAAAAGGTATCTTTGCTTGAAATTATGTGCCTGGCTAATGATAAGTCCAGCTATAATTAGTTTAATCCCTTTTGAAGAAATGGACATCCAGTGACACCACAGTGTGCCAATATCACCATTAAAAAGCTGAGCTAAGCAGCTCGAGGCCTTGGATTAATGGCTGGATACTATCAGCCAATCGATGGAGCATATCATCATCACAGATAATGCGTGCAGCTGTTGGCCAGAGTCACTTTCTAAATCATCCAGTGGATGACTGATAACAGCACTTGTCAGAAACCATCAGAGGGCATTCAGGTTTAATTAAGACTTGCCAACCCATCACATTCGACATTCTTTTATTCTGTGAATCGTTTTCTGAGAGTGATCTAACGATCAATTATTGGCCGCTGTGGATTTTTAATAGGTAGCACAATATGAATGTGATTAATTCTTGAATAGAAATCAGGAACAGGCCCAGGCAGTTGGCAGATTGGGTTTTTGTGCCTGTGATTTAAAGCTGGACAGAACTAGAAGATTGAGTGCAGAGGTCTTCATTCTCCCTGCAGCGTCTAACCTCGCTCATTAGCCCAGGTCGGTTTCAACTCAGGACTTGAACCATGTCTCTGTCTTTCTCTTTCTCTCTCTCTCTCTCTGCTGGAGAATGTCACACTCCGCTGCATCTTATCCTGAAGGCACAGGTTCCTGAACCTGTTTGTACTGACTCTGAGAGCTTTGTAGTAGGAAATTAAAAGGAGATATAGGACCATTTTCTGTCTATAGGACCATTTTCATGAACAGCCGTGATTAGGAGAACCTCCTGGAGATGACATGATGATGAGAAGAAACTTTGAAATATAAGGGAACCTGGTGACAGTGGATAATGAGATTAGACATCATAGCATACACCTTCTACATCTCATCTCATCATCTCTAGCCGCTTTATTCTTCTACAGGGTCGCAGGCAAGCTGGAGCCAATCCCAGCTGACTACGGGCGAAAGGCGGGGTACACCCTGGACAAGTCGCCAGGTCATCACAGGGCTGACACATAGACACAGACAACCATTCACACTCACATTCACACCTACGGTCAATTTAGAGTCACCAGTTAACCTAACCTGCATGTCTTTGGACTGTGGGGGAAACCGGAGCACCCGGAGAAAACCCACGCGGACACGGGGAGAACATGCAAACTCCGCACAGAAAGGCCCTCGCCGGCCCTGGGGCTCGAACCCAGGACCTTCTTGCTGTGAGGCGACAGCGCTAACCACTACACCACCGTGCCGCCACCTTCTACATCTGTAGACTATAAAGTCAAACAGTACTAAGTGCATTGAGATGATGTTTACCCTTACAAAAAAGAAGTTTATTCCAGTGTGCTTCTAGTATACTTCTTTTAGACTAAAAATAAGAGAATATGCTTTCAGTTTACTTTTTATTTACTTATCAGAGATATACTTAATAAAGTTATACATAAGTATACTTGGCTTATACTGAAAAGTATACAGAAAAGTCTATGTTAAGTTTCTACTTAAACTTTTGATCAATATATACTTAACAAAAGTGTAATAAAGTATTAAAATATTTGTGCCTTATGTTTAAGTGGACTTGCCTTGGAGCTGTGCTTCAGCATTGTTGACTCTTAGGTATGTCTGTGGTTCCATATAAGTTTTTTTTTTTCTCCTGAGTGGGATAATTGTTTTTTTTTTTTTTTTCTTTAGAGCTTGGATGTCAATTTCAGCTGTCATTGCCATGTTTTTATACTTTGGCATTTAACACAATGTTGCTTTAAATTTTGATTTTTAAAGAAAATGAATATGTTCTTAATCCTGAGTATCTGTTGTTATTTTGTGAATTCTTACCTTTATAACTTCATTGTAACTTAAGGTACAAAACACTTAAGTTGTCGACTGGTAGTGTGCATGAGGTAAGGGTTCGGGCTAGAAAACTAATAGTGTACCTAGAAGGGTAATTGCAGTATACTTCAAAACTAAAAAGCAAACTAGATGTATATAACCAGTAACTAATAGTATATTTCCAATATGCTATAAAGTTTACATTTATAAACTAAAAAGTGGACTAGAAGTGTGTAACGAGTAAAGCAATAGTATATTTCCAGTATACTATAAAGTATACTTTAGTAAACTAAAAAGTGGACTAGAAGTATAAAACAAGTAAACGCATAGTATATTTCCAGTATACTATGAAGTATGCTTTTGTAAACTAAAGAGTGGATTACAAGTATAGAACTAGTAAACTATTAGTATATAAGTTTACTTGTGGTATACTTGTAGTACAAAATAAAAAATACTAGTTGTATACTTAAAGTATACTTTTTATAAACTAAAAGTGGGCCAATTTAGTCCCAAGAAATATTAGATTAGTTTACTTACAAGTATACTGTAAGTACATTGATATCAGTATACTTGGTACACAAAAGTATACTTAAGGAAATATACTTTAACTTTACTTAAGTATATTAAATAAAATGAACTTGAAGTATACTTCTTTTTGATAAGGGTAGTATGAGCAGATTGTGGATAAGAGTCCTAGGATGAGCACAGGTCAGTATTTATGAGTACATGATTACAGTAGCAGGTTGTAACCACAAATTTACAGTATTCCGAAGAGATAGATAGATAAATAAATAAATATGAGGACTGTAACGAGGACTTTGCTCAGCATCCATTGACATGAGTCTTCCAGTCATCTCTGTTGGCCATGGCAATTTGGAGTTCATCATATGTGAGCCCACTATCCTCATGTAATTAGTTGTTAGACCGGGTTGGTTGAACTCATTAGCCTCGGTCCACAGCCTACCTACAGCTGAGTATCAGGAGGCAGGATGTCGAATGTTTCTGTGGAACATGCTTGATAGTGCAGCTTCTAGTTCATATTACCTGAGGCAAGGTGAATCAAGGTAGTACTACAACTTGTTCTTGACAAGGCACAACCACTCTAAAGTTAGAGTACTGCTCACACTTGTACGGAGTCACGACCACAAGTGTAACTGTAGTGGCTGAAAGCAAACAATGACACAAGCTGTTAATAAAATAAAATCAGCCATTGGAGCAATAATAAGTCAGTAAATGTTCACACATCACACACATCACATTATCTCTAGCCGCTTTATCCTTCTACAGGGTCGCAGGCAAGCTGGAGCCTATCCCAGCTGACTACGGGCGAAAGGCGGGGTACACCCTGGACAAGTCGCCAGGTCATCACAGGGCTGACACATAGACACAGACAACCATTCACACTCACATTCACACCTACGGTCAATTTAGAGTCACCAGTTAACCTAACCTGCATGTCTTTGGACTGTGGGGGAAACCGGAGCACCCGGAGGAAACCCACGCGGACACGGGGAGAACATGCAAACTCCGCACAGAAAGGCCCTCGCCGGCCCCGGGGCTCGAACCCAGGACCTTCTTGCTGTGAGGCGACAGCGCTAACCACTACACCACCGTGCCGCCGTCAGTAAATGTTTTTACAGTAAAATATTTTCACAAAAAAAATTATTTTTAATTTCCTACATGATACTAAATAATACAATAATTTCAAAAAATGTTCAAAATTAAGAAGATTCACTGTATGTAGCACATGCAGATGTATATAATGGACAAGCATTATAAGAAAGAAATCCTTCGTTTCTTCATCATAATGCTTTAAAGGTCTTTATAAAGTTATATTAAACTGTGACAGGAAAAAATGTACTTTTTGAAGTATGGAACTGAAACATAACATGATTTATGGATTTGTAAATGTAATATAAATCAGACACAAATGGGACCAAAAGTGTCTTTAAGGAGCCTGTTCTGGCATCTTTATTTTAAAGAATGTCTGAAATAATCCTGGATTTTAATATTCTTTCTCGATTTCTATGCATTCTTTAAGTTAAAAAAAAAATAATTTTAGCAGCTTGTTCTGTCTGTTTTAATGTCTACCGTTATTCAACTGGGTTTGATACAACAGATGAATGAAGAAGAGCTAATATCATTAACTAGGGTTGCTATGTTTCAGGAAAACATCCTTAAAAACAGGCAAAAGACCTGAAACTAGCCAAAAAAAACAGGCACTGGAAAATGGAAACTTTTTTTTTGTCTTTTTTTTTCTGCCTAAGGGTACTATCACACTGTCTTGTATCTTGCCACGTAAGTGGCGTGTGGGTCAAACATCAAGAAATGGGGCGTATTTTGTCCAAAATTAAAGTCCTGTGATGTACACGACGTATGTGTGATGTTTCTGTGGCGTTCCTGTGGCGTATCTTGGATTGTATGAGGTTCAAGGGACATAAAGTTATGGCAAACTGAGGTAAATGCGCAGCATATGATGCATTGCCGTGGCATAACCGTATCGTTGCTTTTGTTGGCGTGGCGTTTTGTCCTTACATGTGATGTTGCTGCTGTATACCTGTGGTGTATCTGAATGAATGAATGAATGAATGAATGAATGAGAACAAGCAGAGAATGTTGGTCTTTTATAGGTACACATCATGTGACCTGTCACAGAACGTCACAAATATCAAAAAACGCCATGTAGACATTGTAGGTACTCTTGCAATGCCACAAATACTTCAACAGCGCAACACCTACGCAGCGGCAATGACACAGCAGTGAAAGGTACGTGGTATGTACGCCATACATACGCCAGGATAGGCCAAAGAAAAAAAATACGCCATTCATACGCAGTGGATAAGAAAAGAACGCCATGGGTACACAGTGGCAACGCTTTGTACGCCACAGTTATGTTGCATGTCAACTAAAGCGTTCGCACGGTGTAATAGGTGTTCGAGCAACGTTCCCGCTGCGTCATAGCTGCGTAGCTTTCATTTTAACAGCATGCACGTGACGTATGTGTGACGTATCACAGCTGCTATATATGTGCTATGGATTTTTAAGTGCGGACTTAAAAATACGCCGCACCCTAGCGTACAAGGAGATTGTGTTACGCATCCTAGAGTATTAGCTACGTAAGCTGGCGATGCTGTGATGTTCCTTTCTTACTGCCAGGTATCCTGATATGCCATACATACGCAAGGCTGAAACACCAATGTGTGACACAGGCATAAGTGTGGGACACAAGGTTACTGTGTATTGTCAATATTATCCACACTATAATCTACAGAACCCTGGAAGGGACATGAGGTAAGTAAGTAAATAAATAAATAATTTTTTGTAAGAGCTCGCAAAGATTTTCATTGATATCAGTGTACTTCTGGGGAAGTTCAGCCACCTTGCAATGAACGAGTCCCCTTACACTAATATTCTCTTCCAATTTCTCTCACTGATATGAAAACCATGCCTCAGTGATTTAATGTACAGTATTTGTATTTGAGGCCAATCTCAAAATAAAATTCCCTGAAAGTTATGCCCGATCTCGTAGCTTTTTATTTCAGGTCAGTTCAAAAACATGGAAACAGGGCTGTCGTGGAGGCTAAACACACGTAAATGGAGTTTACGGACCTCCTACAGTTCTGAAATGGCATGTACGGACCTCTACGGTACATGGGCTATTTCACAAACAGGGTTTACTTTTTGGGTCCACAATAATCTGAAAATCAAATCTCAGATTTGTGTGTTTCTCTGCTGCCCTAAATGACCTTTTGAGATGGAAACTAAGGGTAGTATCTCACTGGGCTGCGACAGCCCACAACTAGTTGGAGACACAACAATTGCGATAAAATATGAGAATTAGTGACAATTTTCACTTGGAATCACATTGAATTGATATTTGCATATTTTACCGCAATTGTTGTGTCTCCAACTAGTCGCAGGCTGTCTCACCCCGGCTTTCCCTCGGCAGGCAGGGAAGTAGAGGAAGCCTCACGGAAACTGACTTGAGAAGGGTTTGCGACGGCTTTGCGACACCAGCGACGCAATTGTGGCCATTTTGAGAGAAATTTTGTCGCACAAATTTTTTGAACATGTTCAAAATTTCAGCAATGAATGAGCGACACTTTGCAACTCATGCGAGGAAATTGAGAAGCCCCGCGAATGTTTCAAGACACTTTTGAAACTCTCTTGCAAATGACGTTCGCAATTTGTCGCAAGCTGTCGCAGCCCAGTGAGATACTGGCTTAACGGTGCAGAATTTCAGAGCTACAGATCATATACTGGTCATATATGTTACATGTGGTGAGAAGACAGCATATATGGTATGTCATGTATTTCTAAAACTGACCTCCTTTCTTATAGTCCACAAGAGTACATAAGATATAAAAAGTGAAACACTTGAAATGCATGTGACGTGTGTTAAGTACAAATTTTCAAGTACATAATTTTCAAGTACATACTATGCAGTGATGTTTGTACACAGTGGTAACTGTAATAACAGCTGAAGTGGTGGCGATCCTCGTGGCTTTCTGGAAAGGACACTGTTTAATGGACTCGCGTTTCAACCACATGTGAAGCTCTGCTGCAAACGTGTCTCGCATATGTTTCAAGTCCTGTTTTTTACCGGGCAACAGTAAAGTATTCTGCTTCAAAAAAGACAAATAGTTTCTTCAAAAATAATTTACAACCTCATCATATGGTGAGTGTTTTCCGGAGAGGACATTTTTGATGGACAAAGGATCCTGTCAGAGGCACTTAGTTTACAAAAAAATTTAACTTCCATTTCAGTAACTTTCTACTGAAAGTGAATGACAGTACTGTATATGACCCAAAGTAAAACCTAGTTAGTGCTAAAAATATAATTCTGAATATAACCAGTAAAATCTAGTATAACAAGTGTTGCCAGGCAAAACAAACCTCGCCTGGTAGCACTTATGATGAATATGAAGGAAGATATCACAAAAAAAGTACCCTATGGGTACATATGGCTACTGCTTATAAATAAAATTGTTTTCTGATACCATGTCCATACAGTAAATATAGATGTTATGATGCTATGAGGCAGTAGCCACAAAAATGAAATGTAATCCAAAAATGAACAATTTAAAAATCACAGAAGTAAAATATACGAAGTGTCTGTGCTTTATATTATTCTACTCTTACCTCTTACAGTTTTCGAAACTGAAACCTCCGAACCAAGGCTGATATACATACGCTGTCGCCATGACCCAAACTCTTATTTCCCGGAAATGGCCCGGTGCTAGAGCTCAGTGGAATGCACTTTCCCTCTGTAATAAGCACAAACGTCTGAAAACAATTTCTTTAGTCTAGTCTATTTATTTTGAAT
Source organism: Neoarius graeffei (assembly GCF_027579695.1). NCBI lineage: Eukaryota > Metazoa > Chordata > Actinopteri > Siluriformes > Ariidae > Neoarius > Neoarius graeffei. The sequence goes on along the minus strand of NC_083576.1, from coordinate 11,698,654 downwards.
GGTGAACCAAATTGTATACACACTCAGGCCATTTTAATCGGAACATGTGTATGCGTATGCGCAGTGCGCGATTGTTACACTCTTACATTCTTATAGCATGATGACGTAGTGGCTCGCGCCTCTATCTGAGGCAGTAGCTACAACAAAAATGATTTTGACCTTTTTGGTGACCTTGACCGGATGACCTTCAAAGTGTTGGAGGTTCTATTTGAGACCGATGTCCATCTATCCTGAAAGTTTCATGAAGATTTATCCAGCCATTTTCCTGTAATATCGTTAACAAAGAAACCCAACTGAAAACAATACTTCATCCCCCTGGTGGACTCCGTCCCGGGCGAGGTAATAATTAAAGTAGAATTAAATGAAATGAGCACAAGGTCAAAACTGAGCCTGGATTTGACTCTTACAAACACATTTATAAGAACTTATAAGAGACATTACTGTTGTAGATCGGACTGGTGTGTCGCAGTAAAATAAGGGATTAGAATCCCCAGGATATATACAATATACTGGACCTAGTTTTCAGGAGTTAGTTGGTGTTATTCAAAAGGACAACCATAATTGTAAAACAGCCCAAATACAGTTCATGCAACTTTAAAAGCTGCGAGCATTTGAGTTTCCTATTGATTTACCAGTGTAGGCTGTAGTATATTCAAAAATTGCACTGCATTATCAGTATTTATATTACCTAGGGGCAGCACGGTGGTGTAGTGGTTAGCGCTGTCGCCTCACAGCAAGAAGGTCCGGGTTCGAGCCCCGCGGCCGGTGAGGGCCTTTCTGTGCAGAGTTTGCATGTTCTCCCCGTGTCTGCGTGGGTTTCCTCTGGGTGCTCTGGTTTCCCCCACAGTCCAAAGACATGCATGTTAGGTTAACTGGTGACTCTAAATTGACCGTAGGTGTGAATGTGAGTGTGAATGGTTGTCTGTGTCTATGTGCCAGCCCTGTGATGACCTGGCAACTTGTCCAGGGTGTACCTCGCCTTTCGCCCGTAGTCAGCTGGGATAGGCTCCAGCTTGCCTGCAACCCTGTAGAACAGGATAAAGCGGCTAGAGATAATGAGATGAGATATTACTTAGACTATGTAACCAATCACCAGAGATATTCTTAATGTATCTCTGCCAATCTGTGGTGGCGATAGAGTTCAGCTCAAAACCTAAATGAGAACTTTCCTGGATCTCGCAAAGGTACATCTTTTTTCTCCATGTCCTTTCCAGGGCTCCGTCATGATCTGATTTTCCTCACCCAATCTTAAAACACATTTTGAAAGGATTTTACATTTGGCTGATTCTTTTAGCTGAAGAGTCACTTTTGTTGTTTGACATTTGATGGATCAGAGTAACTATGGGGGCAGCCATGGCCTGAAGGTTAGAGAAGCCGCTTTGGGCCCAAGGGGTCGCCAGTTTGATTCCTGGGACTGGCAGGAAAAATGTGAGGGGAGTTGAGTGAATGAACAGCACTTTCGCCTTCCTCTGTATCATGGCTGAAGTGCCCTTGAGCAAGGCATCTAACCCCCAACTGCTCCCTGGGTGCTGTAGCATAGCTGCCCACTGCTCTGGGTATGCGTGTGTGCTCATTGCTCATTTGTGTGTTCACTGCTTCAGATGGGTTAAAAGCAGAGGAGGAATTTCACTGTGCTTGTGTACATGTGACAAATAAAGGCTTCTTCTTCTGTTCCACTTGGCACTGGGTTTGATTCCTCCCTGACCTTCATGCACAAGGTTAAAGTGAGAAGTCCACTTAAGCTCCACTTGCACCATGAAATACATTTTAAATGCTTCTGACCTTCAACCATTTATAATTAAAATGTCTCAAAAAAACTGTCCCAAGTGGAAACGGAAATCTTTTGAGATTTTCTGGCTTTAAATATTTCTACAGAACATGAATCTTTGGAAGTATTTGGAGAAGAACAAGAAGTGGGTGGGATTAAAGAAAATATCACAAATCTCTCCCAAGGTTGAAGCTAAACAGCCCTAAATATGGCACAAGAGCCATTTGAGGTTTGATAGATGAAGTAGAATGGATCCAAAAATGCAATAATTCCCAGCATCAGTAGAGGATTGTGATGTCTTTGACAGATTTAAAATGGAAATCTCCATGCTGTCATTGCTCATAGTGGTGACATTAGTGTAGGAGACAGTTTTATACCTTTATTCTTTGCTCTGGAGCAAGTTTTAGACTGCAGCCTGAGCACCGTTTAGGGAAAGTTGAACAGTGCCATTATGGTTCAAAAGTAAAAATCACCCCTCAGATTTCCTTATGTCACATGCTGGGTCTGGTTGCCCCCCTGGAACAAGAATAACCAAATTATATATGCAGTCTATTGTGTACTATGTGTATTTTTCCCCCAGGAAGCTCAGTGATTCTAGGTGTGACTGTTAAAGCGAGACAGCTTTTTGAGGTCATAAAATTGGTGAAATTTAGTTCCCTCTATAATGTGGTCATTGTGATGTATGTTTATTTCTGTAATATCTCACAAAATATCAGGCCATTCTGTGGCTGGGAAGTTATTTAACTTGAAGGGATTAAAGGAACAGTCCACCGTACTTCCATAATGAAATATGCTCTTATTTGAATTGAGACGAGCTGCTCCGTACCTGTCCGAGCTTCGCGCGACCTCCCGGTCAGTCAGACGCAGTCAGACGTGCTGTCACTCCTGTTAGCAATGTAGCTAGGCTCAGTATGGCCAATGGTATTTTTTGGGGCTGTAGTTAGATGCGACCAAACTCTTCCGCGTTTTTCCTGTTTACATAGGTTTATATGACCAGTGATATGAAACAAGTTCAGTTACACAAATTGAAATGTAGCGATTTTCTATGCTATGGAAAGTCCGCACTATAATGACAGGCGTACTAACACCTTCTGCGCGCTTCAGCAGCGCATTGATATCTGAGCTCCGTATCAATGCGCTGCCGAAGCGCGCAGAAGGTGTTAGTACGCCTGTCATTATAGTGCGCACTTTCCATAGCATAGAAAATCGCTACGTTTCAATTTGTGTAACTGAACTTGTTTCATATCACTGGTCATATAAACCTATGTAAACAGGAAAAACGCGGAAGAGTTTGGTCGCATCTAACTACAGCCCCAAAAAATACCATTGGCCATACTGAGCCTAGCTACATTGCTAACAGGAGTGATAGCACGTCTGACTGCGTCTGACTGACTGGGAGGTCGCGCAAAGCTCGGACAGGTACGGAGCAGCTCGTCTCAATTCAGATAAGAGCATATTTCATTATGGAAGTATGGTGGACTGTTCCTTTAAAGCAAATAATGTGCATGAAAACGCTCGCTTTGCGCAGTCAAGCAGACAGAGGAAGTCCGTGTGTGTGCGCATGCGCAGGTTTACCTTTGACCATGCACTTACAGTTACTGTATATCATTCTGTCACTAAACGAACAGCTGATCACGCCGAGGTCCTCGCTGGCCGCCGAGATTCATTAGTTTGGCCCTGTGTTTCCTTTCCTTTGTATATAACATAATGTCTTTTCTTCTCGCTTTCTTTTGCTGTCGTCGGTCTTTCACATTTCATTGTATCCCACAATGCCTTGCACGAACGGGGAAAGCCCACCATGTGATGCATGACATACACTACCGTTCAAAAGTTTGGGGTCACTCAGACAATTTTGTGTTTTCCATGAAAAGTCACACTTTTATTTACCACCATAAGTTGTAAAATGAATAGAAAATATAGTCAAGACATTTTTCTGGCCATTTTGAGCATTTAATCGACCCCACAAATGTGATGCTCCAGAAACTCAATCTGCTCAAAGGAAGGTCAGTTTTATAGCTTCTCTAAAGAGCTAAACTGTTTTCAGCTGTGCTAACATGATTGTACAAGGGTTTTCTAATCATCCATTAGCCTTCTGAGGCAATGAGCAAACACATTGTACCATTAGAACACTGGAGTGATAGTTGCTGGAAATGGGCCTCTATACACCTATGGAGATATTGCACCAAAAAACAGACATTTAGTAGAATTTAGCTAGAATAGTCATTTACCACATTAGCAATGTATAGAGTGGATTTCTGATTAGTTTAAAGTGATCTTCATTGAAAAGAACAGTGCTTTTCTTTCAAAAATAAGGGCATTTCAAAGTGACCCCAAACTTTTGAACGGTAGTGTAGTATCTTGAATCGGGTCATGGTGAAGCAGGAAAAGATAGCAGAGAATTTAGGGCCATCATTAATTGTTCTGTTTTAAAAAAAACTAATAAAATTGGAAGTCTGTGATTTGAATTCTATAGCTTTTGGTCCATTAAACAAAAATAATTGCGTGTCAGGGAAAATTCTTTTCTTTTTATGACCTACATTTGAAAAATCTGAAAGGCAGTCTACCTTTAAATAATGAGACTGTGGACCCACATGTGTGGTATATATTGACCAATGAGCAAGCTTAAACAACCCCTGAAATTCGTTTATGAAAGTTAAAGTTACAGGACGCACTGAGAGGACACGTCCCCTGAATTTCAGTAGACATGTTTTTGTGAGGTGTCGTACAAAAGGGACTTCTCAAGGGTCAGTTCAAAAATTGAGCAACAAATCACTTTAAAATTCTGAAATATGAAATTGAAGAAAACGCGCCAGTGCTCCCAAATCAAGCAGTTTTTGTCCAAGAAACGCATCGCAGTACTCTACCACCATCTTTATTCACCTGATCGAGCACCATGTGACTTTTTTCTTGTCCCTAAAATCAAATCTGCACAACAGTGAGCCTGTTTCCAGTCTGTTCCAGAAGTGAAGAAGAAAACGACAGAGCTTCTGAGACAACTAATGGAAGAAGACTGACTGCACTGCTTGGATTTGACTAGAATGCAGCGGTGTGTAGTTACAGAAGGGGAATTATATTACGGGGAAGGGAATTGAAATGGAAGTTTTCTTCATTAAAATTTCATTATAGTGTTCGTCTTGTTATTTAATAACCACAACTAGTATTATCTTTTCATCCAGTCTTCAGTTTCCCATGATTTACAGTACCGGTCAAAAGTTTGGACACTTTCTAATTCAGTGTTTTTCTTTATTTTTATTCATTAAAAGTCACTTCATGTCTTAAAGTAATGATGGATATTGTTTCTCTTTACTTAGTTGAGCGATTATTGATATAATATAGATTACTACAGTTGTGAAATTGGGCTATTTATTGTATTTTTTAATTTACTATTTAACAATTATTCCACGAAATCGAGTCGTACATGAGCTGATGGCCAATGAAGCGTGTAGTAGAGGTCTGTGCGGGTCGGATTTTTCAGTCCCGCCCGCGCCCGCATTGTGCAGTCACGCTCCCGCCCGCAAAGAATTATGATTTTCAGTCCCGCTCCCGCCCGCGCCTGCCATATTTTGTCCCGCTCCCGCCCGCAAATCCCGCATGATGCAGACGTTCGCGTTATTTCTCAGGAAAGTTCTTGTCTTGACACAGCGTGATGGTGCCCCGCCCCCTACTTCAAGTGGATTTGAGCATAAATATCTACAGCTCACGTTCACGTTTGTTATTATTTACCTTGTTTCTGAATTCAGCATGTAGTGTCTCTAACAATAATAATAATAATAATAATAATTAGTGCTGTCAAGCAATTAAAATATTTAATTGTGAATCGCACATTTTTTATCACATGAGAAACCATTGTAATTCTCTGATCAGAATAAAAAAGTGAATGGGCTTGCTTTGTACCAATGGTGTTTTTTTTTTTTATTGCAAAGCAGAGCTAGCAAGAGGAGTGAACTTCACTCTTCTTTCACTTCACTCAGTGAAGTGATTTACTGCTTGAGTTAGTCTACAGCTCTAATCAGAGAGACAGGTTACACAGTGACGGTAGGCTTGACATACTTGATTATAATATAAAGTACACTATTATATTAACTTTAAGTTGTTCGTTGATAAATATTGCATTGAATCTGATCTTTACTGTTTCATCTCACTTAACACATTTCGTACTTTTACACTTTTTCTGCCTGTTGATGCATCGTGCTGTCCAATCAGAGGTGGCCAAATTTGCATATTACAGGAAGGATTTCTGGGATAGCATTGAGTTTACAGACGCTGTCTTCTTAAAACTGAATAAATATTTAAAAAGAGCCAAATGAGCCAGTCTTCTGAACGGCTCTTTTCAAAGAACGGATCACAAAGATGCGGATCCCATCAAAGAGCCATAAATCCCATCTCTACTAGTTTCAAAAGCTTATGAAAAACCTACATCATGTCACAGAGCGTTAATCTCACGATAAAAAAAATTATTGCCGTTAAAATTGAGTCAAGTTAACGTGATAATAACGCAACATTTTTTACAGCAATAATAATAATAATAATAATAATAATAATTAAAGACAGGCGAGCACGTAATTCCAAGTGGAAATTTGGTATATTTATTGTTCAGCCATACAAAACATTAGGCTAACCCAGTTTACATTTGTTAAGCATTTCTAACTAGAATATCCTATAGAATACCCTATAAGCATAGCATATATAAATGTTATAACAAAACACAGTCCTAGCCTACAACAACAAAAAATCGACAGTATAGGCTACTGTAGATATTATAGGGCTATGGTTGCACATTTCTAAAACTATTTGGGCTTGAGCCTCCGTGCAAGTGTTAAACTCAATATAACATAGCTGACCTTGTTTGAATATGAATAAGAAAAATGAGAAAATCAAATGCAGGTAAACGCCGTGTAGCACCAAGTTGCCTATTAAGCCATGCACGACGACACTGAGTGAAATAACTGTTTTATTCTATTCACATTCACTAGATTTTGAGAAACAGCATTTTTATTTTTATTTTTTGCAAATTTGATGAATAAAAACTTTATACAAAACGTCCAACAAAATCATTTCCGCTTAGGCCGACTTCTTAAAAACCTATCGATGGCTGCATGAATTGACTTTAGTGTTGTTTTTTTGTAGAAAGTGCCATCTTACTGTCATGCCGAGGTATAGAATAGCTTCAGATATTAATTTAATTCTTACTTGGACATTTCAGTTCTGTAATTTTCAAATTCTTTGAGCTTTTGAACCAGTCTAAAAATGGTTCATCTTTGCTTTAAGTAATGCTTAAAGATGAAGAATGTAAACAAACCAGTGAAATGACAGGAGCAATTTGTGAAAAATGTGATGATAATAATAATAATAATAATAATAATAATAATAATAATAATAATATTTCTTGAAAAATACAAAAGAAAGATACGTTCTTACCATCAAATACTTTTATTCCATATTTTGTTGCTTTTTTTGGGGGGGGATTGTTTTCGAGTAGAGTTTTTATTTCATCCTCGGTTGGTTCAGCAACACGCTCTGCCATTGTTATTCTCTACTTACAGTATATGAGCTGATAGCCTAGTAGTAGAGTAGCCAATCAGAGTGTGTGATTGCTCATATTTAGTGAATGTGGATAGAATAAATACTGTTTGATCTCAAACGCATTAAGAAGGCAAGAAACTCGTCCACTAATTAACTTTTGACGAGAGACACCTGTTAATTGAAAACCATTCTGGGTGACTACTTCATGAAGCTGGTTATGATAATGCCAATAGTGTACAAAGCGTCATCAAGGTAAATGCTGGATACTTTGAAGAATCTAAACTATGAAACATTTTTTGGCGTTTTTAGCAGGTTTTTAAAAAAAAACACAATTTCATATATGTTTCAGATATCATTTCATAGTTTTGACATCTTCAGTATTGTTCTACAATGTAGAAACTACAAAATACAGAAAAACCTATGAATATGTAGAGTAGGGGTGTCCAAACATTTGACTGGGACTGTATGTATGATGTATCTGTATAACATTTATTCATTTTCATTATAACATCAGTCCATTTTATTTGCGCTCATTGACATTTACCCTTTTCATACTGACTTTTCCATGACTGAAAAATTAGACGAGAAATTAGATGAAATTATTATTATTATTTTAAATTAGTAATGCATGCATTTGCATGTCGGTGTTCCTCAGGGCTTTCTCTTCTCCTCTTCGATCGTTAAAAAAAAATGCATTTTTCATAGCACTACTGAGAAGCACACATATAATTGAACCAAAATGAGACTCTGCAAGACTGCAATACTTTGTGCAAAATGATATTTTCCACATTAAGTGAATCCAAGTGTGATGAATTGAAGAATACTCTAGAGAATTATACCTGGTAATTTATTTAACTGCTCAGGCATAATATACCCTTATTTTCTGATCTGAAAGCTGTTCAAATCCGATTTGAGCGTGGTTTAAAAGAAGGCAGCTGGCGCTGTCATCGTGAATTATGGAAGCATGCACTAACTTAATACTTAAATAAATTAATAGATAAATAAATAATTTGGAGAATGTATTGCAATCTGTTGCCTTTGCTTTATTAAACATCTGGAGCTCTGCAGAAACCAAATGCCCTCCAATGGAAATGGAGCAGGATATCAGACTGAAATGGAGCACAACTATGATCCAACAACAATCACTATTATAGACATATACAGTTGTGGTCAGAAGTTTACATACAGTGACATGAATGTCATCTTGGATATGAATATCATGGCAATATTTGGGCTTTCAATGATTTCTTTGAATTGGTCTTTTTCTGTGGCAGAATGATTGTACAGCATACATCTTTTAAAAAAAAGAACCTAGAATTTGGTGCACAAATTTCTTTGGGTTTTCTGAAATCAACACAGGGTCAAAAGTACCCACACGTCATCAAAAATTTACATACAGCACACCTAATATTTGGGTAAAATGTCTCTTCACAAGATTCACCTTGACCAAACATTTTTGTTTACCATGAACAAGCTTCTAGCAAAATTCTGGTTGGATATTTCACAACTGTTCATGGTAGAATTGGTAGAGTTCAATTAAATTTGTTTTGTTTTTTTCTAGGCATGGCCTCGACTTATAAGCATGGTCCATATATTTTCAATAGGGTTGAAGTCAGGGCTTGTTTTAAGTTTAATGTTCGCCTGCTTTATCCTCCACAACCAGCTCTGATGTGTGTTTGGGTTCATTGTCCTGTTGTGACTCCCAATCATGTTCAAGTTTCCAATGGTTTAAGGTTATGCTGAAGAATTCTGAGGTCGTCCTCCTTCTTCATTATTCCATCCACTTTGTGCAATGAACTAGTTCCAACTGGCAGCAAAACAGCCTCAGAGCATGATGATCCTACCACCACCAGCTGGTACAGTGTCCCTCTGTACCTGGTGGTCATTGTGGCCAAACAACTCAATCTTTGTCTCATCTGACCATACAGCTATCCTCCAGAAGGCTTTTTTCTTTGTCCATGTGGTCAGTTGCAAACTTTAGTTAAGCTTGAAGGAGCAGGGGGTTATTTCTTGGATAGCAGCCTCTTAGCCCATGGTGATCTGAACTGTAGACGGTGATCCATCAGCTTCCAGTTCATGGCAGGGCTGTGCCATGGTGGTTCCCAGGTTGTTCCTGACCATCCAAACCAATTTCCTTTCATCTGAGGGTGACAATTTGGGTTTTCTTGAAGCAAAGTGGCTTGGCAAAGTGACTACACCTCCCAGTAACTTACATACAATTGTTTGAACTGATCTTGGGATCTGCAGTTGTTTGGAAATGGCTCCAAAAGACATTCCAGAGTTGTGTACATCTGCAATCCTCTTTCTCAGATCTGCACTGAGCTCCTTGGACTTTCCCATTTTACTGTGTGTTGGTCAATCCAATGAGTGCTGTAAACAAACCCTTTTTATGAAGGCACAGAGAAGCTACCAGCTTCAATCATAATCACTAACAGGAAGTTAGGAGACCTCAGCCTTGGCAAGATAAGAGACATTTTGGAAGTCTCAGCACCTCTGAATTAATAATCTAAGTGAGCGTATGTAAATTTTTGACCCTGTGTTGATTTCAGAAATCCCAAAATAAATTAAAACTTCTGCACCAAATCCATGTTTTTTTATTAAAAAATATGCTGTACAATAATTTCACCACAGAAAATGAACAGTTCAGAGAAATCATTGAAAGCCCAATATTGCCATGACATTCATATCCAAGATGACATTCATGTCAGTGTATGTAAACTTCTGACCACAACTATAGATAGATAGATAGATAGATAGATAGATAGATAGATAGATAGATAGATAGATAGTAACACACTAACTTCAGAATGCCTATATCTTTTTCCTTTCAGCCATTTTGCACTATCTATATCAACATTTCATGTTTTTTTTTTTACAATATTCTTCTTGGCAGCACGGTGGTGTAGTGGTTAGCGCTGTCGCCTCACAGCAAGAATGTCCGGGTTCAAGCCCCATGGCCAATGAGGGCCTTTCTGTGCGGAGTTTGTATGTTCTCCCCGTGTCCGCGTGGGTTTCCTCCGGGTGCTCCGGTTTCCCCCACAGTCCAAAGACATGCAGGTTAGGTTAACTGGTGACTCTAAATTGACCGTAGGTGTGAATGCGAGTGTGAATGGTTGTCTGTGTCTATGTGTCAGCCCTGTGATGACCTGGTGACTTGTCCAGGGTGTACCCCGCCTTTTGCCCGTAGTCAGCTGGGATAGGCTCCAGCTTGCCTGCAACCCTGTAGAACAGGATAAAGCGGCTAGAGATAATGAGATGAGATATTCTTCTCATGACGTGTTATTCATTGCTTTTCTCCGCCTCTCCAAATCACTGCCTGTTTTTACTGAAACTACTCATTCAGTATGCACTGATGACTTTTCTATAATCGTATAATGATGATGTAGTGTCAGCCGGAAGCCATGTGCTTTCTAATGTGCTTTCTAATATGTTATCACTTTCACAGTAACAACTCATGATCCTGCACATAATCTAAGTCGATGAATCAAGATATTTTTATCCGTATCAGAGCTTTAAGCCAGAGTTGTTCCTTTATTAAGGACAGAAGACTTTGTGTTTCTGTACTTCTTCATTTATGAGACAAGCTCCACTTTTTCATCCTTATTAGCTTTAAGTGAGAGAAGGAAAAAGTGAGGCTGGTGAGGGGTGAGGGAATGACTGCTTATAGCTACAATAAATATAAGTGATAAGTGATAACAATAACTACCTTGCTTCATGGCTGTTCCACAACATTAACAACATATTTATCAGAGGGGAACCATCAGGGCTTTCAAGGGCTTCAGAGAAGGGCCAAACATATCAGCATTTCAAATGTTATATTTAATTTCTTTCATTCTTTCATAAGTTCATTATAATTATTCTCTTCTCATTCTAATTTGGCCTCATTTTCTATCAAATTTGCTTCAGAAATGAAAGGATTACTGTCCTGAAACCATTAAAGCTAGACGGCCTTTCAATTTCATAAAATCTGTGAAATTTAGTTCCATCTTAAATTTGGTCATTGTGATATATGTTTATTTCTGTAATATCCCACAAAATATCAGGCTGTTCTATGGCTGGGAAGTTATGTAATTCATTAAGTTATTAAATTGACTCACTTTGCGCAGTCAAGCAGACAGAGGAAGTCCATGTGTGCATGCGCAGGTTTACCTTCTTCTTCTTCTTCTTCTTTTGGTTTTTACGGCAACTGGCATCCACAGTGTTGCATTACTGCCATCTACAGGTTTGCCTTTGACCGTGCACTGACAATTACATCATTCTGTCGCTAAACGAACAGCTGATCACACCGAGGTGCTCGCTGACCGCCGATTAGGGCTGGATACCGGTTTGGCTTGATCAGGTTCGAGTCCAGGTTCGGATCCAGATGTTCAGGTTCAGGTCCAGACCTGAACTTGGACCTGATCCTGTCTAGTTGATATCTTAGTAATCTTATGTTTTATTAAACCAATATTTATGGTTGAATGTTGCACTTATTTTCAATGCCTTATCTATTAGTGACTACCAAGCAGAGAGGCGACTCAAAACACTTTTACTTTATTCAACATAAGCATAAACCAAAGAGAGTACATGTAACATGATTTTACAACACTGTCAAGTGGCTGTCAGCAATCAGTCCACCGCTAGCTGCAACAGTACTACTGTATGTTTTTCTTCAAGAATATTAACATGTTCACATTGTCAGGGTCTAAGCAAGCTCTCTCAGCCTTCACAACGTCTCCTGCAGTGCTGAATATGCGTTCGCTAGCAACACTTGTTGCTTGTGCTGTCAGGTATTGTCGGGCAATACCTGATAGCAGGGGGAGGTCATTGCTGTTGTTCCTCCAGAAGAGGGCAGTGTCCTCAGATGACTTGATCTTTGGCATTTCTCGGTACTTGGTGATCTCATTCTGCACTCTCACACGGACAGGTATAGGAGGCGTTACATGGGTGATCTCAGCTTTATCTTCATCAAGGAAGATTTCCTCCAAAGCAGTCATTTTTCTTGGTGGCTTCACTTCCTTGGCTTCTCCCTCATCCTCTCTTGACTCCTTCACCTCTCCATCATTCATTGCTTCCTTCTTGATGTCACATGTAGAGATGATTTTATCACATAATCTATCCCAGACATCTTCCTTACAGAATGTCTTAAAACAGGCATCTAGCGCTGTCGCCTCTTCCAGAAACTCTTGTTCTCTTGTAACTTTATACCTTTTTTGTAAATCACGTTGAACTGCAGATTTGAGATTTGCAGCAAAAGGGCTCTCATCTGAGGATGGGGTGAAGTGAAGCCTCAGCTTTTCCATCATGGGTAGTACCATGCCAGCCGTTGGCCTGTGCTCACTGGACATTGCTGTTGTCATTTTGTAGAGCAGCCCTGCCACCTGCACAAATGTTTCCATTTTGTTGAAGTCATCATCATCTACTCTCTGGATTCTTTTGAACTGGTCTTTCTTCCTGATTCGGTCGTCCACTGTGGCTGCGATGATAGCTGGATATTGTTGTATGAAACGTTCTATCATGAGATATGCAGAATTCCATCTTGTTTTGCAGTCTAGTATCAGTGCATTAGCTGGAATCCCAAGTGCAGCTTGTTTCTCCTTCAGGACTAACTTTGTTAGGTATGACTTCCTGAAGTAAGTGATGACTGGCCGGATGGTACTCAGAAGGGTGGACAGAGCTTTGACCTCAAGCAACTTCTGGGCAGCAAGATTCAAGGTGTGTGCAAAGCAGCCCAGGGACAAGCCAGCTCCTGCCATATTTGATGCATTAATCATTGCCCTGGCATTATCTGTGGTCATTACTCTTACCTTTCCCTCCAACTCAAACTCTCTAAGGCACTCGTTGATTTCAACTGTAATGTTCTCACCAGTTTGCTGGACTTCTGCCTTAAGGGTCTGGAGAACTTTGCATTGCAGATCCCAATCTTTCAGATAATGCACAGTTAATGTCATGTAGTGATCTGCGACTCTTGAACTCCAGCCATCACCAGTCAGTGACACGCAGTCTGCATTCTTCAGGTCCTCCTTCAAGGATCCAAGGGCAGCCGCGTACATGGCAGGGATTAAAGGTTCGCTGACATCATGGCGGTTTGGGAGCTGATATGCCGGGTTCAATTCATGAACCATAGCCTTGAAGTAGGGATCTTCGACTGTGTGGTATGGCCGGAGGGACTTGACAATGTACTTACAAACTGTGGATGTGATTCTGTGTTTCTTGAAGTCTGGCATCTTTGCCTGTCTTGCAAGTGTGAATGGAGTCACCATTGTGCTGGACTGACTGGATGACCCCATTGTGCTGGTACTTGCAGTTGTGCTGGGCTCACTGGATGATCCCATTGAAGGAAATGGGGGTGTATCACACTGGGTAGTCTGTGCTGAATCTGAAATTGTACAAATGGAAATTTTATAAGTTTAGTGTTCTAGTGGATTCTGTTATTTTGTATTTGAGTTTGCACATTTAAACAAAGCACTAAGTAACATTGATTCAGTATGGACAAATTCCTGCTGTGAGATTCCCACATTCACATTATTTTTTTACTTGTTGTCTTGATGTTATATCATTGGTAGATTTTAAACTGTTACAGGCAACTTATGGTGCAATTTACTATTAGCATTGATTTGCATCAACCATGCTTTTGTCATTTTTTGAAACAAATAAATCCATGCCTTGAATAGATGGAAAGATAATTATATCTGACAAAGAAGAACAAATATCAACTACTACTAATAAAGAGACTTACCCATGAACAAGCTCTGCATGACCTTTCCTGCTGGGTGTGGTTGTGTTTCTATGTTGTGGTGTCTACTAAGCTGTCTTGCAAGGTTGCTAGTTCCACCTGATACAACAATTATCTTGTTACAGTGATGGCTCATTGCTTTGCCATCAGGCAGTTGCTTAACATGAGCCCAAACTTTGCTTTTCTTGCTCTTAGGCATGGCTGCTCTGACACTTTCCTCCAGGTCACGACTTTCGTTTTTTTGGACTCGGTTCTTGAATGTTTTACCGGTCCAAACCGGTCCAGCCAAACCGGTATCCAGCGATACCGCCAATATTTATTAGTTTGGTCCTGCATTTCTTTTCCTTAGCAACATAACGTCTTTTCTCCTCACTTTCCGTTACTGTAGTCGGTCTTTCACGTTTCATTCACACACTCACGTCCTCCATTTTTCTCTCCTGTTTCAGATTTGTATTTGAATGCCTTGCACAAACAGGGAAAGCCCACCACATGATGCATGACGTAGTATCTTGAATTGGGTCATGGTGAAGCAGGAAAAAATAGGGGAGAATTTTGGGTCACGTGGCTCTAAATTCATTAATTGTTTTTTTTTTAACTAATAAAATTGGATGTCTGTGATTCAAATTCAGTAGCTTTTGGTCCACTAAACAAAAATAATTGAGTGCCAGGGAAAATTCTTTTTATGACCTACACTTGAAAAATCTGAAAGGCAGTCTACTTTTAAACTTGAGTTATCCAATGAGATTGTTTTTTGTTTGTTGTGTGTAGGCTGAGAAGAGTTTAGAGCTGGCCTACTCATTGGTTCGGACTTCATTGCCAGGAGAGAAGACCATGGCAGTGTATGTTTATGTAGGAAATGACAGATTAATTAACCAATCAGATTTTTATTTATAGTGGGAGGGACCAGAAATACATCATCCTAGGCCTTCTCGAAGGCCAACACAAGCTTAACCGGCAAGTCGGCGCCGTCAGTGCACCAGTGAAATCACCTTCCAGTCAGTGTAGCATTCATCAGTCGTGTTAGTGAATGCTAATAAAGCGGTCAAGTCAGTGCTATCGAGAGCAAGTAGCACAAGCTAACGACTGAGAAACTAAGATTTCTGTCTCCATGCTGCATGCTAGCCACAGTATTTTTCACTCATACTTAAGTATTCATTCCCCTCTGTAATTTAATTAGTTACTTTTAAAAACAACTTTGACAACTACACACAACAGAGCGATCTGGCAGCCTGCCGCTAATCCCTTGTAAAATCCTTTGCCCTGTTGCTTTTTTGGTGTGTCTGGCTCAGTTTTGGCTGAACTCAAGTCCCAAGTCTAATAGTAACAATTCACCACTGATATCTATAAAGAGATTTTGTTCTTTAATGAATATAAAATTGGAATTGCTGCCAAAATGCTGGAGTATTAAAGGAACAAAATACTTTGAGACATGCTATTATGGGAAAAATGTCTGCTTTATGCAAACCCCCAGACCCCAAAACATTATCAATGGTCCTGGCGATAATGGTCAAATATCAGAACCCCAGCACCCAAATATATTTCCTCTCTCTCTCTCTCTCTGGTACACCAAATCTGTTCTTTCTGCCATATGTGGTGCTCTCATCCAACAGCAGTGAAGCAGAACACTGTCTTCAGATGTGCTGCCTTATTTTCATCCTGAACGGCTTCGGTCCGTCAGTCTATCTCTGTCTCCACCTCTCACTGCATTTCCTTCCCTTTCCAGCCTATTCTGATAAGATACATAGCTCATACTGACTTATGTAGCAAAGCATAGGTCGTGTTCTACTTATCACTGTTTTGCTTGAAGTAGGAGTTGCATAACTATTTATAGTAGGCATCTTTTCCATCATTAAAGGAAAATGGTTTGAGGAGTTTGCTATTTTTGGGCACTTATATAAGTGCAGGTAAATGCAAATAAACAATAATAAGGATGCACCAAACCATACTTCAGTTAAGATCCAGGCTACATGGGGTACAAATTATATTCCCATTTACAGCTTCAGTGTTTAGTGCTTTTTTAGGCTATACTCAATAATAAAAGTATAGTTGTGCAATAAGTGCATCAGTTAAGTACATATTAACTCTTGGATTATGTGGGGAAAAATGTCTGTAACTGAGACTGCATAGCATGGAAGCTTTTACCCTTCAACAGAGACCTCATTTTCTCTTCATGGCCAGCCTTCCCTGGATGGAGGATGTTATTTCTTCAGCAACGTCTGGGAGATTTTTCCAGGCTGCTAATAATGAAAAGCCATGTGCAAATTCTGACTTCAGAAGTGTATAAAAATGAGTATGGATTAGCCTATGTGGGTTAGCATGCTCTGCTCTAAACTAGCTGAGTGGGATTGGAGATTAATGTGCAACCAGTGGCTCTGAAAGTGCTGTCACTATTGCTGGGTTACATGTGACATCACATCCGCCTCATTAGTTATTCAAAACTTTAGCTGGTGGTCTACCAAAGCTCAGCTGACAAAGCATTTGTACGGAGAAGGTGCATTGCTCACGTGAAAAGTGCCTTATGCTTGCATTGTTTTAGGTTGTTCAAATCGATGAAAATGATAAAAGTTTCTTCAGGATTCCCCGTGAACTAATAAAAAGGGTGAAAGAACATAGGATTTCACAAAAAGACGTCAAGAAAGGTGACTTTTGAACCTCTGACTGAAATCGAAGGGAGCCGAGTCGAAGCATGCTTGAGTTTGAAGTGATCACTTGGTGAAAGGTTTGTATTTCCCTCTCAGCTACGGCCTCAGTGTTTTCCAAGTACTTTTCTTGCTATGTGTCATTATTTTATGGTACTTTTTTCATCACGAAGCGCTAAATTCCGCAGCTGTTTCTTTGTTTACTCCTCACAAAGTCCATATACATGAAGGTCGCGACAAAATTCTTACCCAGCCATACAGTTACAATGCGCCGTGATCACTTCTCCGTCTTGTTTAACTAAGATCCAGGTCTTTAAAGGGGTTTCTGATGATCTTTGGGAATGATTTACCTCAGAGATAAGAGCCAACACAAGTGAGAATCAAGCAAACTATTGTTTGTTTACACTTCAACTTGCAGCACTTCGTTGTAAAGACACGAACGAAAAGCTTAAAAAACATACTTACATGGGCAAAAACAATACAGGATTCATTCGGTAGTGACTTGATACCGAGGTCCTTTACCCAACCACATACAAAAAAGTTGTAAGTCTCCATACTCTTCCACGCTTTCATCTGTTTTGTGGTGTAGAAGGACGTCTGCAACACCAGATAGTTCGAGATGTCGGGGAACTCGACTGAAGGGTAGTTTGAGAGATCGTTTGACAAATCCTTCTTTTCCAGACTGTAGGGGTCGAGTCCATTGCACATAGCAATCTTCTGAATATATCTAAAGCGAGCAGTGGCTTCTAGATTACAAGCATACTCTGATAAGTTATCGCTAGTTGTTTGCACTATGGCAGCCATTTAGACCACCAGCTATTTCACTTCCAGTAAAACCGCTAAGCAAAGTCACATGACTGAAACCCAGCAATACAATGATTTTTATTTAAATTGTATTAAGTTCTACTTAGGGTACTTTGGGTAGAAGGACTCCTTTACTAAGAGGCGGAAGCGGGATTAATAACTACTTACTAACTGAGTGTGAGGTCTTTACAGGAAAATATCAGACTGAGGTCTTGACAGTACAGGCCAAGCCTAAAGACAGAGCAAGGGAGGTTAATAAGGAGTTTATTCTATGGCTTTTTTATATCTAAGATTTAAATAGATGGTCATTATAATGAGGCATGACGCTGCTTTCAGTCACGTCATATTTGTAACGTAGTTGAGTCACACATGCAGAATAAACAGCTAGCGGTTTCAAAACTGAATTTCTGTTAGCAGTTAGTGGTTTCGGAATGCTCTTCGTCGCTTATTTCTTGAATAACTCAGTGACTTTTGTTTGTCTTTGGGCCATTTTTTTTCTGTTTTGATTTCCAATTAATATTTTATTGTCACTTTGTTTTTTTTTGCAACATTGAAAGCCAGCGCCTTGGAAAGAAAGTCCATAATCACCTACGGACATTACAGGAAAATTCTGCCTGCCAAGAAACCAATCAGAGCGCACGATTTTACCAGAATTATCTCATGCCATATCATAAAAACAAGAAGACAGAGTCATCTATATCACCTGCCCTATATACCAACTATATACCAAGTTTCAAGATATTATTTGTCACATTTTTCAAGTTCTGCTGCAGGAAACCAACCCTACCTCTTTACACTGACCTCAGCAGCCCATAGCATAAGCCCACCAGACCTTTGGTCCAGGTGAGCTAAAAATTACAATTTCTCACATTTCTTAGTATCAAAAGGCACATATACATTACTTAATCAACACATATACCAACCTTCAAGACCATACCACTCACAGTTTTCAAGTTCTGCTCTGGAAACAAAACCTACCCCAAGACTAACCTGAGAGACTAAGTCTGAAATTGTTTCCATGGAAACATGAAAAATTAAAATTTCTCAGATTTCTTCATATGAAAAAGCACATCTACATCACCTTGTTAACATGTATGCCAAGTTTCAAGTCTGTATTATGAATAGTTTTGGATATATGCTCCGGAAACGAACATTGCTCTTAGAAACTAAGTCAAAATCTATTTTTTATGTAAAAATTTGAAAAATACTTTTTTTTTTCAAAAATCCAAAATAGCAAAAGGCACCAGTTTTCACATGTTTCTTAATATGTATGCAACGTTTCATGAAGATATCTTCAGTAGTTTTAAAGATATGGCCCAGAAACAAAAACATGACCAGATGGACAGACGGATGGACAGACGGAACCCGTTTCTATATCCCCCGCCAAACTTCGTTTGGGTGGGGGATAAGAAATAATCTCACACATCTCTACACTTCGTACAAAATAATATGGAAATGATTACTTTGCCTTCTCAGTGCAATTAAGGCTGCATTTTAATTCATCTTCAGATCTTACATTGCATATGAATGTGCCACATCCATCAAATAGCTGCAGGCAAAACAACATTACACTGTATTATTAACACAGGACCTGGTAATTGAATTTTAGCATTATAATGCAGGTGCTGCCTGTAGAGTAGAAGGTAGGTATGGCAATGTAATTTACTGCATGAGTGATTTCTCTAGATCTTTTTCAACTGAAAAATATATTCAAAGCATTTTCACGTGTTTCTCTGTCTCACAAGTGAATCACTCTGGTCCAGTAGATGAGCAATGTATAAACAGATAGCTGAAAAGCATGGAGGGAGACAAATAGTGCTTGTTCTGTACGCCTGAAACATAACAGGTAAATAATTTAGGTTACTTTGTTGTAATCCACACTGGTGATATGAAATATTAATCAAACCAGTCTGAATATAATACAAGTCAATAACATCATTAGATATCCAAAGCAAGCCTAGCAGTAGAAATGTCTGCAGTTTCTGTACTTTGGTATGTTGTAAGTGATACAAAAATGCAGGATGAAAGTGATTTTTGGCAGTTGAAAGGAAGGTCATTGATACAGGCTTCGTTTTTGTTTGTTTGTTTGTTTGTTGGTTGGTTGGTTGGTTGGTTGGTTGGTTGGTTTTTTTGGGGGGGAGGTCAGAAGCCATGTGATGTAATATAATTACAGAATATATTATAAAGATGCTTGCTGAGAACCAAATTGTCCGGCCTGCAGTGTAATCACTTTAAAAGCTCAAAAATGCTTTAAAAAAAAAAAGGAAAATCAATTTCATGAAAAAAAGACTTTGTCGTGTTATATATCAAGAAAAAAGTTTCACTCAAGGATCTGTGGCTGATACACCTTTATTGCTAGGCTAGACCCCATCCACGCAGCGAACGTCCATACACTGTAATCAGGACCCCACACTCACGCTTGACAGGTGCCTGTCAAGGTGCCTGTTATAAATGTTACATCCTCCTCTTTTTGGAAGAAAAACAAAGTAACACAATAAACATGAGAACATTAAAAAAGTTATGAAGTCATTTGAAATCCTTTCAGGCATACAATTAATCTTGAGGTTATTCAACATGTAAACTATGGGGTCAGTCAGAATGATTCCCTGACAACATTCATGTTCCTGGCTGAAAGTATTAATAAAAGAGAATGCATTTCAGATCATTAGGTAATAGAGACACATGGACAATATTGTTATTCATGGCAGAAGGTATTCAGGTTGAAAAAAAAATCATTTCAAATCATTGTGGTAAGTATTCAGATTCAGAAAGATGCGGACAGAATTTGTAATCATGGGTTAAGGAGAGTTTAGGAAGAAACATTTCAACTCATGGTAACCATACTGTACCCATAGATATTTAAGTCATTGCATACAACATGTATTAAGAATGTTCTTCGTTTTCACTTCACTTTCTTGCAGTGGATAGTCTTCACCATATCTATAAAAGTCATTGCATACAACATGTATTAAAATGTTCTTTGTGTGAATGTTCTCACTTCACTTTCTCGCAGTGAATAGTCTTTGTTTTCTCTCCCTTTTTTTTTTTGTGTAGGGCAGCGATCCGCCTACACACTTCAGTCTTTTTCTGGACCTCTTGTCTTGATTGTCAGCAGTTCCAGTGTGTGTTCAGGTAAGTGTATGTGTGGTGTGTGTGTGTGCGTCAGGTAAGTATGGTTTAGGGCAGCGATCTGCCTACACCCTTTGTATTTCATAAATCCAGGACGGAGCGTGTCTTGACCTCTCGTCCGGGTTTTGTGTGGTATGACGTTGGCTTGGTCAGCAGTTCTGGTGTGTGTGTGTCTGCGTCAGGTAAGTATGGTGATGGCTCTTCAGGTGAGTGTGTGTGATCCTCAGATAAGTGTGGTGTGTTTTGTGTGGTGCCTTTGTTTGCTTGCTCTGTGTCTGCCAGGTTACGAAGATGGCGGCGGTTTCTGCGGTATACCTGTCCGTCTGGGGTGCGAAGGAGGTATGACCGCGCTGTGTCAGCTTGCCGTATGATGACGGCTGGCCTCCAGCGGCCCTGTTCTTGTACCCTGACACGCTCTCCATTGTGTAGCTGGGACAGTGGTTTGGATGACCGATCGTAGTACCTTTTTTGGTGTTGCTGTCGCTGCTGTCTTTTCTCATGCCCATCTTTGTAGTCGACGACTTCTGGTTGCAGCTGGCTGTTGGTGTTTGGTAAGACTGATCGGAGCCTGCGACTCATCAGCAATTGTGACGGGGACTTGAAGTTTTCTATTGGGGTGTTCCGGTATTCGAGGAGGCTGAGGTAGGGGTCTCTCTGATCTGCTTTTGCTTTGTCCATCAGTGCTTTTGCAGTCTGCACAGTCCTTTCTGCAAGGCCATTGCTTTGGGGGTAATGTGGACTGGAGGTAAGGTGTTGGAATTCCCACGATTGGGCAAATGATTCAAAGTCCTTTGATGTGTACTGGGGGCCGTTGTCTGAGATTACGGTCTCTGGGATGCCATGCCTGGCAAAAGCCGCTTTCAGCTTGTGCACCACTGCTGCTGATGTTGTGCTGGTTAGTCTGTCTAACTCAAAAAACCTGCTGTAGTAGTCAACAGTTACAAGATAGTTCTCACCATTCCATACGAAAATGTCCGTTGCCACGGTCTGCCATGGCCTATCTGGAATTCTGTGTGATAGCATGGGTTCTTTCTGGTTTGCTGGTTGGTGTTCTTGGCATGTCTGGCACATCTTTACCACCATCTCAATGTCCCTGGACATTCCGGGCCAGAACATGACGTCACGGGCCCGTTGCTTGCATTTTTCCATGCCCATGTGAATTTTTTCCAGCATCTTGTTCTGAAGGCTGCCAGAGATTATGATTTTTTCTCCTTTGAAGAGAATTCCATTCATTTTTGACAGCTCATCGCGATGGTTCCAGAACTCTCTGATGCTCTGGGGGCAGCTCTGTCTCTCCTCAGGCCAACCTTCTTGGATGACTCTCTCCAGCAGTGTCAACTGTTTGTCCTTCTCAGTTTAGACTTGGATCTCCCTCAGCCGGTTGTCACTCACCAGTAGGTTGCTGCATACTGTGTGTACCTGTGCATCCATCCCCTCACTGAGGTTGTTGTCATCAGAGGTAAGTGATTTCCTTGAGAGAGTGTCAGCGACAGGTATATCCTTACCAGGACAGTTGATGATGGTGAAGTTGTATTTTTGTAGCTGGAGGATCATCCGCTGCAACCTCGGGGGGGGCGGCAGCCAGTGGCTTCTTCATGATCGACTCCAGTGGCTTGTGGTCAGATTCAACAATGACGTGCCTGCCGTATGCATATTGGTGAAAGCGTTTCAGTCCGAACAGTATGGCATACATTTCTTTCTCAATCTGTGCGTAATTCACCTCAGTGTCTGTGAGGGATTTGGATGCATAGCTGAGGGGTCTCCCATCTTGTAGTAACACGGCACCCAAACCGTATTTGGAAGCATCCACTTGTAGGCTGAGCTCTTTCTTGGGGTCAAAATAGGTGAGGACTGGCCCTGGTTCTCTGGTGATGATGTCCTTCATGTTTTGGAAAGCCATGTCATATTGTTTGTCCCACAGGAACTCGCTGGACTGCTTCAGCAGCTGGCGCATCGGTGCATTGACCTCTGACAGTCCAGGTGCAAACTTTGCCAGGTTTGCACCATCCCCAGCACTGTCTCTAGTTCGGCCCGGTTTCGCGGTGGTTCCATCATCTTGATAGCTGTAATCTTTTCTGGGTCTGGCTTGATGCCTTCAGCTGAGAGGCAGTGGCCGAAGTAGCTGACTTCAGTGGCACCGATAATGGCTTTCTCCGGGTTGAGGCGGATTCCCTTTTCACATGACCTTTGCAGCATGGCGCGGAGGTTTCTGTCGTGGTCCTCCCTAGTTGCACCGTATACCAGGACATCATCCACGATTGCCACCACACCCTCGAGCCCCTGGTATGTCTCGTCGATCTTCCGCTGGAATTCATCTTGGGCTGAGATGAGTCCGAAGGGTAGACGCAGGAAGCGATAACGCCCGAACGGCGTGTTAAAGGTGGTCAGTTTGGATGACTCTGTGGAGAGCTTGATTGCCCAGTATCCCGAACGTGTGTCTAACACACTGAAGTACTTGGCACCCCCTAGCTTTGGGGTGATGTCCTCTAATGTTGGCATAGGGTAGTGGGGTCACTTGATGGCTTTGTTCAAGTCTCTGGGATCGAGGCAAATTCGGAGCCTTCCTGTGCATGGCTTCTCCACCACGACAAGGGAATTGACCCATTCAGTTGGTTCAGTCACCTTGGCAATGATTCCAGTGTCCTCCATGTGCTGCAGTTCTTTCTCTAGGCAGCTGCGGAGTGCCAAGGGAACCCTCCTTGGTGGGCATACCACAGGTGTTGCGGCTGGGTCGATGTGTATAGTGCATTCACCAGGAAAGAGTCCAATGCCTTTGAAAACGTCTGCAAACTCCTCCCTGATGGCCTTCTGATCGAGTGGTGCGACAATGGACAACACTAGCTTAATTAAGTCTAAGTCTAGGCAGGCGTTTAAACCCAGAACTGGTGGTGCCCTGGTGTCCACTACATAAAAGTCCAACATCATGCTGTTCTTCTTGTAGGCATAGAGAATTTTGCACATGCCCTTAACGGCAAGCGCCTGTCCCCCATAACCTGTCAGTGTGCGCACTGTGGGCTGTAGCTGCAACCTGCACTCAGTTTTTAACTGGTTAAATACATTCAGCAGTATGACATTGCAGTGTCTAGTTTAAATTTTAGAGCAGTGCGTTTTTTTCCCAGGTTAATGTCTGCAAATGCCTGCTCAGACTCACGAGGATGTCCGTTTTTAGTGACAGCGTCTATATACAGTTTGTTTGACTCACCCTCGTCATCGTAGTCATCATTCACTGCATGCACGGATTTCCCTCTTGCAGACTTGCACACTTTTCCAAAGAGGTTTAGTTTTCCACACTTGGCACATTGCTTTCCTCTGGCAGGACACTGCTCTACGTCTCTGTGTCCTTTTCCTCCACAGTATCCACAATTCCTGACATAATCTCTGCTGCTCCCATTCGGTCTTTCGCGGTCCGTTTCCTCTAGCCTGGAACGTCTCCTCGAGGCTGCGTGCTGCTGCCGATGCACCGAGTGCACGACCTGATCACATGCGGTGGTCATGCAGCTAACGTTAGCCTCAATGGCGCGGGTTTGTGCCTGTGCAAATTCATGGGACCTGGCGATGTCCATAGCTTTATGCAGTGTTAGTTCTGATCCTTCGTTTAACAGCTTCTCCCTCACTTTGGCAGACTGCACGCCAAATACGATTTGGTCTCTGACCATTTCTTCCTCATTTGCAATCTTTAACTAGCAACTTTAGCTCTGTAATACACTGCTCTAAGCTCTCATTAGCACCCTGCACTTTTTCATTAAATTTGTATCTTGCAAAGATGGTGTTCTTCTTCGGCAAGACGTATGCCTCGAAACCGTCATAGTACGTTTTTAGCTGCTTTGCAGCTTCTGCAGTCAATGTCCACGTATTGAAAATGTCTCTACTTTTTTCTCCCGCCCAGAGTAGCAGGTAGCTGCATTTCTCCGCCTGGCATTTGCTCTGTAGCGGTCCCGAAAACATCAGTTCAACATGTTGCTTAAATTTCTTCCATTCCCCGGGAAGATCTGGTGCATCCCAGTTGATCTTGGGCGAGGGTACTCAGGCAACATCCATTATTCTGACACCATGTCGTGTTATATATCAAGAAAAAAGTTTCACTTGAGGAGCTGTGGCTGATACACCTTTATTGCTAGGCTAGACCCCATCCACGCAGCGAACATCCATACACTGTAATCAGGACCCCACACTCACGTTTGACAGGTGCCTGTCAAGGTGCCTGTTATAAATGTTACAGACTTGACCAAAGGAAAAAAAAACATGGACCTTGTGCTAAATAAAAATTTTGATTAGTTAGTCATACAATGCAGAAGGTGCATGTTACTGTATACTGGAGCGCATGTAAATGCTTTTGTTACACTAAATAAATAGAGAATATGACACATAATTCAATATTTTTCAACATGAGAAGATAAACTTCATGTCATCGCGCCACGACGAAGTGTAATGTTCTTTATATTATATAGACACTTCCACAAAAAAATACACAAGTCAATCAAAAGAGTTTTAATTTTGAACCAGTTTGCCATTTTGACAATGTGCATCCAGTCAGCCAGAAAACACTGGGAGTGACATCATCGGAGTGAAATACCGGGAATTGTTATACACTTTTTTGATGGAATAAAAACATGTGTTCTATTCCCTTCTAGCAGGTTTCATTCATTTGGTTTGCTAGCATGCAATATTGTTCGCATATCGCTTATCCTATGTGTACTACTGTACGTCACTTTATTCAATGGAGAATGAGCGTTGAATATAGTTTACAATATTGCTTGGTTGTCAAGACAACCTGACGTCTCCATGTTAGAGATGTAAAACTTCTGCGCTAGCAAGCGACTGGGACAATTTGTAAACAAACATGGCTGCCAGGTTTGCTTTGTTAAATACAGAAGATTTTGAGAGAATATTGAAAGAGAAAGACGCGTTGAACACCCGAAAGGAATGCGTATGGAGGATGATAATAATAATAATAATAATAATAATAATATTGGCTGGCGGGTGGCACGGTGGTGTAGTGGTTAGCGTTGTCACCTCACAGCAAGAAGGTCCGGGTTCGAGCCCCGTGGCCAGCGAGGGACTTTCTGTGCGGAGTTTGCATGTTCTCCCCGTGTCCGCGTGGGATTCCTCCGGGTGCTCCGGTTTCCCCCACAGTCCAAAGACATGCAGGTTAGGTTAACTGGTGACTCTAAATTGACCGTAGGTGTGAATGTGAGCGTGAATGGTTGTCTGTGTCTATGTGTCAGCCCTGTGATGACCTGGCGACTTGTCCAGGGTGTACCCCACCTTTTGCCTGTAGTCAGCTGGGATAGGCTCCAGCTTGCCTGCGACCCTGTAGAACAGGATAAAGTGGCTAGAGATAATGAGATGAGATGAGATGAATATTGGCTGGCATTGAGTGGTATATCAAATATATTCCATTCAGCTACTCATCTTCGACTTCGAATATCATGCAAGCTGAATGGAATATATCTTATATATCATAATAAAAAGCCAGCCAATGTTATTTCAATATGTCACTCAGATCTGCGATGTGTTTCATATGAAAAATGTGAGTTTTTCAACATGAGAAGATAAATTTCATATCTTCAAGCCAGCATGTGATTTTCTTTTTTATTATATACAGTAGATACATTCACAAACAAAAAGTACCCACATTTATCAAAACAATCCATTGATTTCCTTATGAGTAAGGATATTGGAAAATATGTTACTCAATGTCCCAGATGTAGTTCGTATGAAAAATACAAGTGGCATATTTCCCACTAAAACACTCACATATATAATAAAAGGCATTACATAACATTGTACATTTTATATATATATATATCAATGCGTCTTTCTTCCTCGACTGTCTCTTCTTTTCAACCACATGTAAAGTGGTTCTCGTGTTAAAAAAAGTGAAAAGAGTGAAAATCATATTAATGTTTACAGAACACATGTTACATTTGTCTGGCCACGCCCCTTTGCCCCTTTCCCCATTTCCATCCCCCTAACCCAACCCCAACTCTATTCACTATACAGTACACACCATATAATACACAGCACCATGGTTAAACACAAGCTTCACGAAATGACTCCATAATTTACTGTGTACTTTAAAAACTCTAGAGTTTTTTACATTCTTTCCAAAACTTGACTTTTTAGAAGAACAGAGCGATCATTTACTCTGCAGCAGGTTCTCTCAGGAAGCCTTCTGACCTGCAGGTCATTATTACCATATAGTGTTGAGAGAAGCAGCTCATAGGACCTTCACCACCAGGATCAAGAGAAACAGTGAGAATGAGAGTGACTGTGAATCAGCCATGCAGTGAAGCAAAGAGGATGCTACTGCTGAGAGATGAAAGAGTTTCGCTCAGGTTTGTATTCAATAGCAGAAGACAATAGGTATGCAAAATTATTTCCTTATGATCTTCTGTTTTCTGGTGCGACTAAGAGTCCTGCTGGGTCACTGACTCACGTTGTCCAAAAACATCACTGAATCCGAAATGTACAATCCAAAAAAATAATAATAAAATAAAATAAACGTAAACCCCTTATGTGCCCTGAATGACTTGCAAAGCCGTATTTATAAGCAAAATGCCCCTGGCATGTACAGTATTGAACAACATATAGTGATGCTTGAAAGTTTGTGAACCCTTTAGAATTTTCTATATTTCTGCATAAATATGACATAAAACATCATCAGATTTTCACACAAGTCCTAAAAGTAGATAAAGAGAACCCAGTTAAACAAATGAGACAAAAATATTATACTTAGTCATTTATTTATTGAGGAAAATGATCCAATATTACATATCTGTGAGTGGCAAAAGTATGTGAACCTTTTCTTTCAGTATCTGGTGTGACCCCCCCTTGTGCAGCAATAACTGCAACTAAACATTTCCAGTAGCTGTTGATCAGTCCTGCACACTGGCTTGGAGGAATTTTAGCCCATTCCTCCGTGCAGAACAGCTTCAACTCTGGGATGTTGGTGGGTTTCATCACATGAACTGCTCACTTCAGGTCCTTCCACAACATTTCGATTGGATTAAGGTCAGGACTTTGACTTGGCCATTCCAAAACATTAGCTTTATTCTTATTTAACCATTCTTTGATAGAATGACTTGTTAGGTCATTCAAGTCATTGTCTTGCTGCATGGACAGATGTCCTGACATTTTCCTTTAGAATTCGCTGGTATAATTCAAAATTCATTGTCCCATCAATGATGGCAGGCCGTCCTGGCCCAGATGCAGCAAAACAGGCCCAAACCATGATATTATCACCACCATGTTTCACAGATGGGATAAGGTTCTTATGCTGGAATCAAGTGTTTTCGTTTCTCCAAATATAATGCTTCTCATTTAAACCAAAAAGTTCTATTTTGGTCTCATCCATCCACAAAACATTTTTCCAATAGCCTTCTGGCTTGTCCACATGATCTTTAGCAAACTGCAGATGAGCAGCAATGTTCTTTTTGGACAGCAGTAGCTTTCTCCTTGCAGCCCAGCCATGCACACCATTGTTGTTCAGTGTTCGCCTGATGGTGGACTCATGAACATTAACATTAGCCAATGTGAGAGAGGCCTTCAGTTGCTTAGAACAGTGGTTCTCAACCGGGGGGGCGCGCCCCCCTGGTGGGGCACGGAGGTACTCCAGGGGGGTCGCGAGTAGGCTTCATGTATGGAGGAAAAAAAAAATCTGGGGCTAACAGGCTATAGTAGCTAAGCAGATGCAACACATTTACCCATGTCAAAATGCAGGACATTGGACTATTACATACAAATCAATACTATTATAAAATCTATCATCAATCTATCATAAAATCTTGTGTGTAGGTTATTTTAAGCCCGTGACGCGAACATGACGCAACGTCACGTGAGTGAGTCTGCATACCGTGGCCACCATGTGAGTGCTTGCCACACACACACTAGTCTGGTTTCTTGCAGAGTTAACTCGTGCCGACTCTCGCTAGTCTACTATCATCAATCCATCGATACAGCGCAAAACCCAAACAGTCTTTTTAAAGACTACTACCCCACACTGTATTTTTGCTTTCCTCATTTCAGCTCTACCCAAATAATTTGTTGTTTTTGTTGTTTTCTTACTGCTAGTCTGCTATGGATAATGCTACTACTGCTGCTACTGCTACTACTACTACTACTACTACTACTACTACTAATAATAATAATAATAATAATAATGATAATAATAATAATAATAATCTAGCCCAGGGCTATCTATCTATCTATCTATCTATCTATCTATCTATCTATCTATCTATCTATCGATATAAGGTGCTGTAGGTCGGGTGGCGTCACTGTGGGTGAGTGTGTTTGGGGGGGGGATGGGGCGGGGCGAGAAGAGGGGCCCCCAATTGCAATGAACCAGCTTTGGTGGGGCCCAGGTTGCAAAAGGTTGAGAACCCCTGGCTTAGAAGTTACCCTGGGGTCCTTTGCAGAGGTGGAAAAACTGGATTGACAGAGTAAAAGTCCTGCTTAGGTTTTCCTTCTGCCTGTGCTTTCAACACAGGTGATTTCACCAATTAGCTCATCAACCTGGCTTAGGGGATGTGGTAATTAGGATCAGCTGGTTCATTGAATTGGCTGGAGCAAAAACGTGGCAGGGTTTTTACTTTCTGCACCCGGGTTTTTCCACCTCTGGTCCTTTGTAACCTCGCCGACTATTACACGCCTTGCTCTTGGAGTGATCTTTGTTTGTTGACCACTCCTGGGGAGGGTAACGATGGTCTTGAATTTCCTCCATTTGTACACAATCTGTCTGACTGTGGATTGGTGGAGTCCAAACTCTTTAGAGATGGTTTTGTAACCTTTTCCAGCCTGATGAGCATCAACAATGCTTTTTCTGAGGTCCTCAGAATTCTCCTTCGTTCGTGCCATGATACACTTCCACAAACATGTGTTGTGAAGATCAGACTTTGATAGATCCCTGTTCTTTAAATAAAACAGGGTGCCCACTCACACCTGATTTTCATCCCATTGATTGAAAACACTTGACTCTAATTTCACCTTCAAATTAACTGCTAATCCTAGAGGTTCACATACTTTTGCCACTCACAGATATATAATATTGGATCATTTTCCTCAATAAATAAATGACCAAGTATAATATTTTTGTTAGGGTTTTTTTTTCACCTCCAGCCCTCACCATCTCGAGATCAGTCCCTTCGTGTCACCCAGACGTCTGGGGGTGAGTCGCAGAAAAAAGAAGGGAACCCCACAATCCAGTTCACAATCTTTATTCACAAGTCCCCCAATACAATGAGAGAATACAGGGATTTTATATGTGTCTTATCTGTGTGGATGAAATGACATCACTGTTTGATATCTCTGTGTGTGTGTGTGTGTGTGTGTGTGTGTGTGTGTGTGTGTGTGTGTGTGTGTGTGTGTGTGTGTGTGCATCGTAGGATGTCAGACTATGACAACAGTGACTAGGTCAGTAAACCTTGGACTGAGCAAAACACATCTTAATAAGCAATATATTTCATATTAGCAGATGTTCTAACATAACAACATTTACGCACAACCTTAGGTCAGAGATAGAATGTTCCAAAAGATATCAGTATTACGTCTCGAGCAATGTGCCTAGCTTAGACAGAAGGTCACACAGTAACTTGGTCAAGTTACACAGAATTCAATGCCTTCTAGCTGAAATAGTAAAATAGAACAGAACAGAACAATATTAAAAATAAATCCTTACAATTTTGTCACAAAATAAATTACTGCCTTCTTGGTCAAGAATAAATACTTACAATTATTTATCCTTACAAAGGAATAAAACCTTACAATCCCCTCTTTGATACTAGATGTAATCTAGTATCACCCCAATATTCTGATCATACATATAACTCATATGCTTGAGTTAATCCTTGCTCTTCTTGACGGGTATTGGTGCTCAGAGGGCGGGCATGCCCTATCAGCCCTCATCCCACCTCACCGGAGCTTAGAGAAACTCATCTCATCTCATCTCATCTCATTATCTCTAGCCGCTTTATCCTTCTACAGGGTCGCAGGCAAGCTGGAGCCTATCCCAGCTGACTATGGGCGAAAGGCGGGGTACACCCTGGACAAGTCTTAGAGAAACTCGAAACCTCTTAATTTATCCCAAATACATGCTACTTCCTTACAAAGGAATTAAACCTTACAATTTTTGTCTCATTTGTTTAACTGGGTTCTCTTTATCTACTTTTAGGACTTGTATGAAAATCTGATGATGTTTCAGGTCATATTTATGCAGAAATATAGAAAATTCTAAAGGGTTCACAAACTTTCAAGCACCACTGTACATATTTGGGACATGACATAGCTAGAAATTAAAAACAAATTCTATCCATGTCTGCTTTTTATGTTCCTCCATATTCCCTCACTCTCTCGCTCTGTGCTGAGACAGCAGCGTGATGATGTTTAAAATAAATGGCCAAGGAGACAGCTGAATGCTGGATGCAATTCCCCAGTGCCAACTGTCATGGCCTTTTATCGACAGGCTAAATTCCAGCAGGCATCGAATGTCCCACAGTGAAAAATAAATCGAAGGCAACACACTGGAGCTCTGTCCAATTCCCTCCCACTTGATTTGTGTTCCCCAGCGAGGTTGAACTTTGCTTGCATTTCCACTCAACTTCCTGCTGCTGTGGTTTTATTCAAATAGAATAGGTATCTGGGCATCACTGAGCATCAGTTTTATATATCAATGTTACTATATATTGTTCTTTTTATTATTATTTACATTTAATTGTGTCATTTTTATGACATCTTGGAGTCGCCATCATCTGCCATCAGAAGTCACATACTTTACTTGGTTAGATGGTGAAAGTAAAGTGTTAAATAATCTGTGTCAAGAAACCAATAGAACACAAGCTCGACAGTGAAGCATAGTGACATAGAATCATGATGATAGTTACCTGAGAGGTAGATGGCACTCTGTTGCTTTTCTGATTAATTCCATCTTTAGCCATTACTGCCTTTTAATGGATCTGCTCTCTATTTTAGGCAAAGTTGTGTTGCCTTTGTTTTTTCCTTCAATTTTTTTTAAAATTAATGAATTAAAAGGTGCTATGTGGGATGTTCCAAATTTGGGACACAACAACAAACGCAAAGGCAGTCACCTAATTCATCGCATGACAATAAGATAACTAGATAGGGACTGTGACCAAAGTCACAGTAATTTGAGCTAGCTAACCTTTGTCAATTGAAGGTCAAGGAAAAGTAGTGCCCTGCCGCCCTGAACATTTTTTTTTTAATTGATTGAAAAAATCATGAAAATTGACAAAGTTATTAACGATTGAAAAAAATCCTGTTTTTCATGGATTATCCCAGATCAGTGATCCAGATTAGCACCAAAAGTCATACCAATGTAATTCAGCCCAGAGGTATTCTTCATGTGAAATTTGGTTGAAAACCGAGGGAGAAATAACATCCTAAAAATGTTAGGAGAATCATAAAAATAAGAAGTAGAAAGATCCTGAGTGAGAGGAACAATTTGCGTCAGCGCTGCTAGTGCAAATTAATAAGTGCGACCACACTTAACTCATAATCTAAGGTATCAGTGGATGAAAACCTCTAAAGACAAAATTATTTTCACACATCGCAGATGTGTAGTTAGTGCCAGGCAGTCAGACTCTGAACAAATTTGGAGTGATTTGGCACAAATTCAGAGTACGAGGTTGTTAGATCTATAATGAACACAGTGGAGTGGGACCCTTGGGGCTTGCTTTCACAGAGCAGAGCCCAGAAATTGGAACCTCTCCTAACTGAAGTGGCACTCTTCTTTGTTCAGTGCAGCTAGCATCTCCTGAAGATCGTGACTGTGTTCATCATTGTCCTTTCTGCACACAGGAACATCATTAAGGCTCTGGCCTGATATATTAATGTCATATGGAAGGTAAGACTATTTTCTTCTAGTAAACTAAACATCCATTGACAAAACCTATAGGAGAAAATAATGTAGCTGTATATAAAAATAGGATAGTAATAAAACTAATAATGCATTCCATTTTGTACAGCACTCAAGGTTGATAGATGAAAAAAGGAGCAAAAACACTAATAGGAAGAAGAGAAAAGAAGTGTTTGGAGGGAATGTATGTGGCAGCGGGGGCGTGGTCAAGCATCGGTCTGTGACAGGAGGGCGGAGTCAGGGAAGGTAAGTGGCAGAATCACTACACCTCATGGCAATTAACCAGTGTTTGTGTGTCTTCCCAGTGACCGCGCCCTACTTAAGGAGGGAGAACGAGAACAGAGGAGACTCTCCCCCGAACGAGACGCCAGTTGTGTGTGCGCACGCATCTCTGTTTATATGTTAGACTGGAAAGTGTAACAATAAAAAAACGCTGTACAAACCTAAACTCTGTCTTGCCGTCTTCCTGTGCTCCGCCCCTGTGTAAGAACCTCTACAGTGGTGCTGAAACCCGGGAGCCTTTCTGGAGTGCAGAACAGCCCCATGGAGTCTTCCCCGTTCGCCGACCTGATCCACGCCCTCGCCATGGCCCAGCAAAGCCAGCACCAGGCGCTAGTCACCCTCCGAAAGGAGCAGGAACAGCGGTTCGAGGCCCTGGTGTTGGCTCAGCAAGAAGGTCGTCAGGCGTTCCGGCACCTCCTTGCGTCGGCGGGGTCTACCAACGCTCCCATCGCAGGCCCGTCCCCCCTCACCCTAACAAAGATGGGCCCGCAGGATGACCCCGAGGCATTCCTCACGCTCTTCGAGCAAGTTGCAGAGACCTCGGGGTGGCCGATGGAGCAGCGCGCGGCGCGCCTTCTCCCCCTGCTAATGGGAGAGGCGCAGCTGGCCGCGCTACAGCTCCCCGCCGACCGCCGGCTGGCCTACGCGGACCTTCGTCGGGCCGTCCTCCAGCGTGTGGGGCGCACCCCTGAGCAGCAGCGTCAGCACTTCCGCGCTTTGTGCTTGGAGGAAGTCAGATGGCCGTTCGTGTTTGGCCAGCAACTCCGGGACGCCTGCTGGCGGTGGTTGAGAGCCAACAACCATGACGCCGAGGGGATCATCGACCAGGTGGTACTGGAACAGTTCATCGCACGCTTGCCAGCAGGAACCGCGGAGTGGGTCCAGTGCCACCACCCGGCGTCGCTGGATCAGGCAATCGAGCTGGCGGAGGACCATTTGGTGGCTGTCCTGGCGGCAGGACAACCGACAGCCTCTTCTCTCCCCTCCTCTTCTCTCTCTCTCCTCCTGTGTCTTGTCCTCGCCCCATTCCCCCACAGCGGAGGCGGGGGCCGGCGCCACCCCAGCCGGCCCGCCGCACCCGTGGTGCCCTCCCATTTCTCCCTTCTGTGTCTGTCTCCCCCCCCCCCCCCCCCCCTCAGGTGAGTAAGACCCAGAGCGCCAGTGCAGAGAGGAAGCCCGGGCCGGTTTACTGGCGCTGCGGGGAGCCGGGCCACCTCCAACAGCAGTGCATGGTAATGAAGGTGGGCGCGGTGGTTCGGATCCCCGACACGCCAGGAGCCGCCCTTGATCAAGCCGGAGCGTATCGCATACCGGTGAGTATTCAAGGGGATACATATCAGGCGTTGTTGGATTCTGGTTGTAATCAGACCTCAATTCACCAAAGCCTGGTGCAAGACGAGGCATTGGGGGAGCACAGGGAGTGAAGGTGTTGTGTGTGCACGGGGATGTTCACAGCTACCCTTTGGTGTCGGTCCACATTTTTTTCTGAGGGGAGAAATTTATAGTAAAGGCGGCGGTTAATCCTCGCCTCACCCACTTGATAATTTTGGGGACTGATTGGCTGGGATTCGGGGAGTTGATGAGTCATTTAGTGAAGAGTGGGTCCTGTCATATTTCAGCAGGGGGAGGTCCCGGTGCCGCCTTGGCGGGAGCTGCTGTCACAGAGCCGTCTGCGTCATCTCCGCGTCAGAGTGAGGAGCCACAGGCTCCTCCTCCCTCTCTCGGGGAATCCCTGGTGGATTTCCCGTTAGAGCAGTTGCAAGATGAGACTCTGCGGCATGCGTTTGACCAAGTGAGAGTAATCGATGGTCAAACGCTCCCGCTGAACACCACCCCATCCTTCCCCTATTTTTCTATTATGAAGGATAGATTATACTGAGTGACGCAGGACACTCAGACGAAAGAGCAGATCACACAGCTTTTGATTCCAAAAAGCCGCCGGGAATTGGTATTCCAGGCAGCTCACTTTAATCCCATGACTGGACACTTAGGGCAGGATAAGACACTAGCCCGAATAATGGCCCAATTCTATTGGCCGGGGATTCGCGGCAATGTCCGTAGGTGGTGTACGGCGTGCCGCGAATGCCAGTTAGTAAATCCAGCGGCCATTCCAAAAGTGCCTTTGCGCCCTCTACCGTTAATCGAGACCCCGTTCGAAAGAATTGGGATGGATCTCGTCGGGCCATTAGATCGGTCAACACGAGGGTACCGCTTTATATTAGTTCTGGTGGACTATGCAACGCGATACCCGGAAGCAGTGCCTCTTCGCAATATCTCAGTACACAGTATTGCGGAGGCGCTGTTCCACGTCATCTCCTGAGTTGGAATCCCGAAAGAGATTCTGACTGATCAAGGCACCTCGTTTATGTCAAGAACACTGAACGAACTGTATGGGTTAGTAGGTATTAAGCCGATCCGCACCAGCGTGTATCACCAACAAATGGACGGTTTAGTTGAACGGTTTAATCGCACCCTCAAGAACATAATTAAAAAATTCGTAAGTGAGGACGCACGTAACTGGGATAAATGGCTCGAACTCTTGTTGTTTGCAGTCCGAGAGGTCCCCCAAGCCTCCACGGGGTTCTCCCCATTTGAATTATTATATGGTCGTAAGCTGCGCGGCATTTTAGATGTGCTGCGAGAAAATTGGGAGGAGGGACCTTCACCAAGTAAAAACGAAATTCAATATGTTATTGACCTGCGCGCAAAACTCCACACACTCAAGCACCTAACCCAGGAGAATTTGCGGCAGGCCCAAGAACGGCAAACCCGCCTGTACGACAAGGGTACGCGCCTTAGAGAATTCGCACCGGGAGATATAGTTCTCGTACTGTCGCCCACATCGAGCTCTAAATTAGTCGCCAAGTGGCAAGGACCCTTTGAGGTCACACGGTGAGTCGGGGACGTCGACTATGAGGTGAGGCGAACGGACAGGGATGGGGCGCTACAGATTTACCACCTCAATCTTCTCAAACTCTGGAATGAGGAGGTCCCCGTGGCGTTGGTGTCGGTGGTTCCGGAGAAGGCGGAGCTGGGTCCGGAGGTTCAAAAAGGAACATTAGCATCACGTGCCTCTCCGGTCCCCTGTGGAGACCACCTCTCCCCAACCCAACTTGCGGAGGTTGCCCAGTTGCAGACCGAGTTTTCGGATGTGTTCTCGCCCCTGCCCAGCCGCACCAACCTCATAGAGCACCACATTGAGATGCCCCCGGGGGTTGTAGTGCGTAGTCGCCCTTACAGGCTACCCAAACACAAGAAAAAAGTGGTTCAGGAAGAACTCGAGGCCATGCTCGAAATGGGCATCGTCGAGGAGTCCCACAGAGACTGGAGCAGCCCGGTGGTCTTGGTACCCAAGGCCGACGGGTCGGTCCGGTTCTGTGTGGACTATAGAAAAGTCAACACGGTGTCTAAATTTGACGCATACCCAATGCCTCGTATTGAGTTGCTCGATCAACTAGGCACGGCTCGCTTTTATTCGACACTGGATTTAACAAAGGGTTATTGGCAGATCCCCTTGACTCCACTATCCCGAGAAAAAACGGCCTTTTCCACACCGTTCAGCTTACACCAATTTGTCACGCTTCCTTTTGGGTTGTTTGGGGCACCCGCTACGTTTCAGCGGCTGATGGACAGGGTCCTCCGCCCCCACGCCACCTATGCGGCCGCCTACCTCGACGACATCATTGTCTATAGTAACGACTGGCCGAGGCACCTCGAACATCTGAGGGCCGTCCTTAGGTCGCTGAGGCGAGCGGGTCTCACGGCCAACCCGAAGAAGTGTGCGATTGGGCGGGTGGAAGTACGGTATCTGGGCTTCCACTTGGGCAACGGGCAGGTGCGTCCCCAAATTAACAAGACAGCAGCAATTGCGGCCTGCCCGAGGCCCAAGACCAAAAAGGGGGTGAGACAGTTCCTGGGGCTGGCTGGCTATTATCGTAGGTTTATACCTAATTATTCAGACGTCACCAGCCCGCTGACTGATCTGACTAAAAAGGGGGCACCAGATCCGGTCCAGTGGACGGAGCAATGCCAGTGGGCTTTTTCTGAGGTAAAGGCTGCACTGTGTGGGGGGCCACTTTTACACTCCCCTGACTTTTCTCTCCCCTTTGTGTTACAGACGGATGCGTCGGACAGAGGGCTGGGGGCTGTTTTGTCCCAGGAGGTTGAGGGGGAGGACCACCCAGTCTTATACATCAGTAGGAAGCTGTCAGTGCGTGAGGGGCGATACAGCACGATTGAAAAAGAGTGCTTAGCAATCAAGTGGGCGGTCCTCGCCCTCCGTTACTACCTGCTGGGACGCCCTTTCACCCTCTGTTCGGACCATGCGCCCCTCCAGTGGCTCCACCGCATGAAGGATGCCAACTTGCGGATCACCTGCTGGCATCTGGCACTCCAACCCTTTAACTTCAAGGTGATCCACAGGCTGGGGGCGCAGATGGTTGTGGCGGACTTCCTCTCCCATCGGGGGGAGTTGGCTGCAGGCCGGACGGCTGCCTGGCCTGAGGTGGGCGTATGTGGCAGCAGGGGTGTGGTCAAGCATCGGCCTGTGACAGGAGGGCGGAGTCAGGGAAGGTAAGTGGCAGAATCACTACACCTGATGGCAATTAACCTGTGTTTGTGTGTCTTCCCAGTGACCGCGCCCTACTTAAGGAGGGAGAACGAGAACAGAGGAGACTATCCCCTGAACGAGACACCAGTTGTGTGTGCGCGCACGTCTCTGTTTATATGTTAGACTGGAAAGTGTAACAATAAAAAAACGCTGTACGAATCTAAACTCTGTCTTGCCGTCTTCCTGTGCTCCACCCCTGTGTAAGAACCTCTACAGTATGTTTTAAAATGTTTCGTAAAATGGGAGCTGGAGGTACAGTCATGAAGAACTTGGAGGATGGCATTCCAAAGCTGGTGAAAGATCAGTGATCGACCTATCATTGACTGCCTCAGTGTCATTCATCTCTTTGCTCAGAGCTCACACAGTCTAATCCTAATGATACCACAGCCATCCATGGCCCAGGAGTTCAGCCAGGAAAACTGGCCATGCTCTTTGTAGGAGGGATGATATGGTCTCTTTTTCATCTCAATCACAGCAACACTCGCCAATCGTGGGTGTCTGTGGGCTCATGTATGTGGAAGACGTCAGATAGTGGTTAGAGTGCGTTACACGATCCTGTGATGCAGCATGAGCAACAATTTGACAATTTTGGATCTTTGGCTGGATTGGAGAAAGTCTTATGACGGGGTAGCTGGCTGGTGGGTGGGAATTCTAAATTAGAGATAAAATGGAGGGGAAAAACACATTTTCTGTGAGTGTCCTAATACCAGGCTTGTAGTACTCGAGTCTAGTTTTAAGGACTCGTGACTCAACTTGGACTGATGACTTGGACTCCTGCATTAACTGCATTCAGACGCATAAATTGGAGACGAGGACTCTGATTTTTTTTATTTATTTTTTGTAACATGCCATAATAATTTGGCATAAGAGATTTATATCTACATAAATTTTTGTACTAATTTAGTGCAAGAGTGTCACACCTGCGCGCCTTGGCGCGTGCATCAGATAGACTCTCAGGTGCGCTCCAGACAGTGCACACGCCAAGCGGACTCTCACGCATGTGCCGTAAACGACTCGCACCTGCACAGGATTAAGGCACAATCAGCATGCCTATATAAAAACTGCGAAAACACATTTACTTTGTGAAGTATTGAGCTACATTGCTGACACATTACCGAGCCTTATTTCCTTGTTTGGTTTCCTGATCCCTGATTTCCTGTTTCTTGTCTTTGATTCTGCCGAGTCTACAATAGCTTGTTTGTGTCTCGCTCGACCTGTTGCCTGTTTCACTGTTTTATGATTTTGCCTGTCGTTCTGGATTGTTTACCTGTCTTCACTTGTATTAATAAACACACCTTCTGCACTTACATCCGTCTCCCAACCATCTCTGACAGAATACTTCACACTCCCTGATAAAGAGAAGCACATTCACCTGTTCATACATCATGTTCAGGAACAAACTAATGTTAATGGCACTAAAACAGCCACCATCAAGTGGTGTGGTTGGAGTCTTGTTCTCGGACTTGACTCGGATCAACAATGGACTTGACTCAGACTTGACTCAAAATTTTTTTTTTAATAACTTGGACTGGACTCGAGAATAGACTCGGACTTGAAGTTTAGTGACTCGACTGAAACACTGCCTAATACTACGTTCATATGAAAGTGTGTTGTCAAAAAAATTATATCTAGGTTCATATTACCTACAGGCATTTAGCAGACATACTTATCCAGAGTGGACGGCATGATGGTGTAGTGACACTGTTGCTTCACAGCAAGAAGGTTCTGGGTTCGAGCCCAGGGGCCTTTCTGTGGAGTTTGCATGTTCTCTCCATGTCTGCGTGGATTTCTTCTGGGTGCTCCAGTTTCCCCCTACAGTCCAAAGACATACAGTTAGGTTAACTGGCGACTCTAAATTGCCCATAGATGTGAATGTGTGTGAATGTGAGTGAGCAGAAAGGAACTGGCCACCCTACTGCTGCAATTCTGGCCAAGTCAACCAGGCATGGTTTGCCTCAAGCCTGGATTGGGTTCAGCAGTGACGATGACTTATCCAGAGCGACATACACTGAGCCCACACACACACACACACACACACACTGCCTGGGGAGCAGTTGGAGCTTGGTGCCATGCCACTTCAGCCATGGATTTTTCCTGCTGGTCCAGGGAAGTGAACCAGCAACCCTTTGGGCTCAAGGCTGTTTCTCTAACCTTTAGGCCATGGTTGCCTCAATTCTTTTTCCAAATATTTGTACAAGGTTTAACAGTGATGGCATCAATAGCAACTGAAAATTCTAATATTTTAAGTAGGAGTGTTAGCAGTGACATGTAAACTTTTGTCAGGCTTTAATTTAAGAAAGTTTGAGTTCATTAATGGTTTTCTATCTGAATACATTCAATTAATAACCAGTAAGGAAGAGCTTTGGTGGACTAGTATTGAGATAAATCTGAGTGTCATCTACATACTGTATATTTGTGTTTGTAAGTTAAACAAGGATTGTCCATCAATTTCTTTATTCAACTCAACCATTTACATCTGGCCTTTTTTGTTCTTTATTACTAGGATGGCCAACATCCAAGAAGAAGCAATTTTTTTTTCTTCAGTGGTATGTAACAGTATAATGATACAGTATTTATTGTATTGAAGTTGTTGTAAAGATATACAGTATGTAAAGGTTTTTCTGTGACACTGGATTGGGTCATTGCTAGGTGGACTGGTCCTAGTTTTTCATGGGATGGGCTGTGGATCCTCCATGACCCTGACCAGGTTGGTTAAATGGTTACTGAAGATGAATAAAGGAACAAACACCAACTGGGAGAAAATAAGCAATACCTAGATTGGAATGGAAATCAAATGTGTGGCCTTCAATTAAATATTTTTTTTTACCATTCACAAATGAGAGCCAGAAGTTTAATCTAAGATGTTGATGATCCAGGATGTTGCCAAGTATTCCTTCCCATTGGTTATCATTTTAATGGGTAGGAGAAATAGAGAAAAGGTGGCTGTGGAGGAACCTAAAGGAGTCCCTCTAGCTTGTTATCTTTCCCACACTGTCTGGCAGTTTGTCTGCTGAGCTGTTCACTTGTGAAATGGGAGCAAACTCCAGCTGTAATCATGACCAGACAGAAACACCCCTGAGTCCTGATCATAAAACAATTGCCGCTTTGGGAAAATTTTTAAATGATGTATTGGAAGAAAAAAGCTATCCGCTGACAAATAATTCTCACATACCTTTATGGTTCTTTAGTCACTATTTCAGGAATGAAATAGACAATGCAAGCAACTCAGCATTACACTGAAAGTTTTGAAAAGTGTACAGGCAAGCATTTT
This sequence comes from Neoarius graeffei, assembly GCF_027579695.1. Lineage (NCBI taxonomy): Eukaryota > Metazoa > Chordata > Actinopteri > Siluriformes > Ariidae > Neoarius > Neoarius graeffei. Next base: position 11,658,042 of record NC_083576.1, on the reverse strand, counting down.
GTGGTTGCTTTGTGCCGTAATGTAGCACAAAGTGCTTCTTTTATGTTCTAATTTACTGTTGCCATTTAGTAAACAGCTTTATGGAAGCCAGTTGTGCCACATAATCTGTGCTCACTTGCACAAATAAATACCAGGAGGTAAAACAGAATAGCATCCTCAGGCCTTGTCCACATGTACACAGTAGTCTTTCCTTTGGTTTACAAAAAAAAGGTCCTGTCAACACAAATATCTCTAACTACACCATGCCATGGTAAGAGCATGCATAATGGTCAAAGTCCCTCCCGTGCCAGGACCTGGTCTTCCCAGGCAGTCTCCTGTCCCAGTACTAACCAAGCCCTTAAGGCACATTGGGCGGCACCAATCTCCACTTCTAAAGCCCTCGGCCTCTAGATTTACAGTGGGGGCCTAGCCCTCTGATAACTGCGAGAGTTTGACTCCCCACTCACATCTGTATTGCAGCGTGCCATGTCAGACAGCAGTAGGTACCATTTTTATGATGGTCTTTGGTATGGCCCAACCGCAAGTAGAACTCACGATCTCCCAATCAAGAGGCGGACACGCTAACCAGTAGGCAAACTTGCAGTACTGCATAATGGTAGAGAAGGCAAATGTGGAAAAACAGCAACATGACCAAAAGTCTGTTCGTTCATCTTCAGTAACTGCTTCATGCTGCCCAGGGTAGCCAAAATAAAATGTGACCTGATCATGAGGTTGACCTATTGCTTAAGCTTACTTACTTTGTTCTTATCCAAAATCTATTTTTGCATTGTGTGAGATTTGTAGTACCTGAGCAGTGGATTCAGAAGAAGTATAGGAATAACAATAAAACAAAGTGAAAACTAGAAGGGCACTCAGAGAGCGCAGACCTCTGCCAAGGCTAAATGCCATATCGCGCAAGTGAAACTAACTGCATGGATCCATGCCATGATGCTGATCCACTCCAAAATGTAATGGGTTCTTCTTTGGCCAATACTACACCCTTCTACCAAGTTTCATGGAATTTGGGTCAGTAGGTTTTCCGCAATCATACTTATAGCCTGACAAACAGACAATCAAACTGCACTGAAAACATAATGTCATTGGCAGAGGTAATAAATTGTAAACATGTTGTCAAATAAGAAGTGACAAACCACAAAGTAACAGCCTGGTCAGCACCCATAATAAACCCTGCCGTGAGCCTTGAGTAAAAACTTCGAACACATTCATAACATGCACAAAACCACAACAGGAATGTGCAGCTTGACAAAGTGATGTGAACATGTTCAAAAACATACTTTTGGGACAAACAATGCCAATTTTTAGTCAAAATATCTCCACCTTAGAAGGTGGTTTTGCAAAGCTTTATTTTTGTGGAAAGGAAGCAAAAAAATGCAGAGAAAAAAAAATTCTTTTCAAAATTATCAGTATATCCATGAACGTGGCCCAAGATCTGTCAGAGACTCAGGGATATGAAGTAGTCCAAGTCTTTCAGGGTTTGAAGATCAGAGCAGGTTTGTTCATCTCACAGCCGAATAAAATGATTTGTTTTCACTCATCAAAACATTGATCCTCAGAGTCATCCACAGTTTCTTCCCTGCAGCTTCCCTGCTGAGGAGAACGAAGCAGCACTTCTTTTCCCACAACCCGTTCAAAAGCACAGCGGGATGAAGACGTTTCTGCCTGCACAGCAGTTTCTCTTTCTAACTGAAGTGTATTTAATTAAATAGATGCGCACATTTCGATGAATCATTATAATCTACAGCACTGTCGAATACTTGATTCTGATAGGTCAGGAGGTGTTGATTAATACTTTATAACAGCGGGCTTGGATACTAGTTTGTCAGGAAAGCAAATAACAGGTTTAGAGTAATTATCTTGTTTTACAAGATATATTAATGTTCCTACAGGAGACATAGGAGAGTCTTCACGATGCAGCATTTTGCGGTTTCTTCATATCATGATAAACTCTCATTAACTTCAAGAGAGAAAAACAGAGAGGCTAGCGAGGGAGTGACAGTTGATGTAGCTATAACCCAGTAGCCTTCATTATGTTTTCTTTTTTAATCTGAAAAGCGGTCTTTTATGGAATATGCTGCTCAGATAGAAACTTTTTTTTTCCTCTAACATTTAATTTTGTGCCAGAAGATGAATGTTTGGAACTCATCATTATCATTATCTCTAGCCGCTTTATCCTGTTCTACAGGGTCGCAGGCAAGCTGGAGCCTATCCCAGCTGACTACGGGCGAAAGGCGGGGTACACCCTGGACAAGTCGCCAGGTCATCACAAGGCTGACATAGACACAGACAACCATTCACACTCACATTCACACCTACGGTCAATTTAGAGTCACCAGTTAACCTAACCTGCATGTCTTTGGACTGTGGGGGAAACCGGAGCACCCGGAGGAAACCCACGCGGACACAGGGAGAACATGCAAACTCCGCACAGAAAGGCCCTCACCGGCCACAGGGCTCGAACCCAGACCTTCTTGCTGTGAGGCGACGGCGCTAACCACTACACCACCGTGCCGCCCCATGTTTGGAACTCTAAAATGTTTTTGTACTGACTCGATAATATACAAATATTTTATATATACAGTGTTTAAAAAAATTATATTATTTGAGATGTAAATATCCTAGAAACTACATAGTCAAGGCAAATGAAACTGAACAGGCTTAATGTTGAGCAATATAAGATTTATTCCTCAAAATGTGAATGAGAAATTCAAAAGGCATGTCGATTCCATGAACGATTTCACAAATTTTCAATATTGGCTAACCCGCTCGACCGTCTCTTCCAATGCTGGTGGTCATCCAGATCCTTTTTCCCTACACAGACAGCCTTCCTCTTTGAACTTTTTGTGTCGTGTCCAAATCTGCATTGCAGGTGGTGCATTTTTAGAGAATTTTCTCATAAATGCACGCTGTACAGTCTTGTTCGATTGCGCTCGAGCATACTCTAACACACAAAACACTTTTTATTTTCCTGGGAATGGCATTTTTAGACCTAAAAAGATAAAAACAAAAAACATTAAGCCTAAAATTTTCACCTGTTTCCACACTGTTAAAATTTGAGGTCAATTGAATGAGAATTGGCAAAGTTTTAGATTGTGAAAGGATATCAAATTTTTTGAAACACCTTGTGTGTGTGTGTGTGTGTGTGTGTGTTTTTATCCATATTCACTGGATATGGGCAATCACACACTCTGACTGGCTACTCTACTATGAGACTATCAGCTCATATACTGTGAGTAGAGAAAAACAAAATGGGGGAGCGTGTTGCTGAACCAACCAAGGATGAAATAATAACTCTACTCGAAAACAAAACCCCAAAAAAATTATTAAGTATTTAAAAGTACTTAAGTTGGTTTGCCAACTGTCAAAAAAACCCTAAAGAAGAAGAAGAAAACCAAAAAAGTACAAAAAAAGCAACAAATATGGAATAAAAGTATTTGATGGTAAGAATGTACTTTTTTTATTTTTCAGGCATTATTATTATTATTATTACTATTATTATTATTAATATTATTATTGCATTTTTCATAAATTGCTCCTGTCATTTCGCAAGTTTGTTTACGTTCTAAGTGGAAATTATTTTGTCAGATGTTCTGTATAAAGTTTTTATTTATTGAATTTGCAAAAAATAAAAATGCTCTGTTTCTCAAAATCCAGTGAATGTGGAAAGAATAAGACAGTTATTCCACTCAATCTCGTCATACATGGCTTATAGCCAACGCGGAGGTACGCACCTCATCAGCTATCAGCTCATGTATGACTCATTTTTGTGGAATAACTGTTAATTATATATATATATATATATATATATATATATATATATATATATATATATATATATATATATATATATACATACATACAGAGAGAGCAAGAGAGAGAGAGAACGTTGTGGTATAATGATGTGCTGATATGCTTTGGGATACACTGTTCCAGGAAAATAATCAACTTTGGTGCACTACGAACATCACATCACCCTACTGTTGATTATTTTCCTTTTCTTTTCCATGAAAATGGATAGAATTTTAAAAATGTTTGAAATAAAAACAAGCTTTCACAGTCGAATGAGTAACTGATAAAGTAGACAGTGGAAAATGAAGACGAATATACAAATAGTAATTTTTTTTGTACTACTCTTATACTGAATGAATTTATAAGACTGGTTCGAATCTGTAAAGGTTCCAAAATTTGTCTTCTTTTTGGACATCACATCATCAGGCAGACATGTCTCCTTGGAGAAATGCTTCCAACTTGAGTTTCAAACCGATGGCAGTGAAAAGATGTGAAATAGGCCATGTACCTTTGAGCTGTACCACCTCAATACATCCACCTGCTCAAGAAATGAAGGAAAAAGCTCCACAGCACCAGAGTTGCGTGCATTAGTGAGGTCATACTGAGCAATATAAGTCCAGTCATCAGAGCCATGATTGATAGCACCACTTCCCCTGTCATTACCCATGACTCCAATGAAAGAGTAAAATATAACATCACAGTCGTGACTCAAAATCACTGGGGCATGTAACTGTCAAGTTAAAAAGCGGTGACTATTATAGCAAGCAACCAGATTTTTAATGCAGTCCAAGTGATACTGTAGACGAGTCACATATTTGAAGAAAGGAAATGAAATCAATAATCGCATCACAAGGCAAACAGTCTATGATACCAAAATCAAAAGGAAGAAATATCTTTCGTGAAACAAACAAATATAAAATGAGCATTAAATTAAAAAGCTAATTACAGTACATTTATCCTTTCCTGCTGTTCATCTTAGAGCACAGCATTTTGCCAACATGTTTTTTTCTTAAAGAATGGCAACTTTTATCTGTTTATACAGTACTTATGTTTAATGTTGTGGATCATCCATTAAAAAAGTTAGTTCCTTTTATCACTTACAGAACCAGTCAAAAGTTTGGACACATTTACTCATTACTATGCAACTATAAAGTCATCCCCTCACTTTTATTTTTATCTTGAAGTTAATCTCATCTCATCATCTCTAGCCGCTTTATCCTGTTCTACAGGGTCGCAGGCAAGTTGGAGCCTATCCCAGCTGACTACGGGCGAAAGGCGGGGTACACCCTGGACAAGTCGCCAGGTCATCACAGGGCTGACACATAGACACAGACAACCATTCACACTCACATTCACACCTACGGTCAATTTAGAGTCACCAGTTAACCTAACCTGCATGTCTTTGGACTGTGGGGGAAACCGGAGCACCCGGAGGAAACCCACGCGGACACGGGGAGAACATGCAAACTCCACACAGAAAGGCCCTCGCCGGCCACGGGGCTCGAACCCGGACCTTCTTGCTGTGAGGCGACAGCGCTAACCACTACACTACCGTGTCGCCTCTTGAAGTTAATATTACAAAAAAAAATCCTCAACTTATGTGACTGAGGAAAAAAAATGAAGCCGTCCATCTTGAAAAGCATGCTGTGTCGTGTCGGAAAACAGAGCTGACACTGGAGAATCCTTCTGTAAGTATTAAATAAGCATCTCTTAAATAAGCAAAACATCACCATAGCAGCAATTTACAGTCTTGCCACTTTATCACGTTCGATATCAAGTGTCCAACCACGAATGAGCTGTTACCATGGCAACAACAATGTATTCGAATGAGTGCATTAATATAAACTTTGCAGCTGGAATGACCATCAGTGCTGTTCTTATAGAAAATAATTTGGTGGCTTTGCTGAATGCTCGATTCTGATTGGTCAATTATGACATTCTCCAGATCCGAGACCCATTTGCTTCACACCAGGGAATTGCACCACCTTGTCAGGGTTTACTTTGCTGGACACACCAGCCACTTTATTAGGAACACCCATACATCCACCTGCAGCTGTTTGATGCAGTTCTCGAATCAGCCGATCCCTTGACAGCAGCACAATGCATCAAATCATGCAGATACAAATCAAGAGCTTCAGTTAATGTTCACTTTCCTCCAAACATCAGAATGGGAAAAATTATGATCTCAAACTGTGACGTACTTTCCCTGTGGCATGCGTGTTGGTTTGAGCCAGATGGACTGGTTTGAGTATTTCAATGAGGAACTGCTGATCTCCTGGGGTTTTCACACACAACAGTCTCTGGAGTTAACACAGAATGGTGCAAAAAACAAAAAACATTGTGACAGTTCTGTAGGTGGAAATACCTTGTTGATAAGAGAGATCAGAGGAAAATGGCCAGGGGTGGGTTTCCCAAAAGCCTCTTAATGCTAAGAGCATTTTACCTAGGAGAGAGAGTGTTCATTGTGATGCTCGGTCTCCCGTTTAAGAATGATCTTTGTGCTATGATGCTTTTGGAAAACCCACCCCAGGTTGGTTCGAGCCAGCATTGTAGTCGAGTCACTAAACCTTGAGTCCAAGTCAAGTCTCAAGTCCCCAGTGTTCAAGTCCAAGTCATAAAAGAAAATTTTGAGTCAAGTCCACTACTGATCTGAGTCAAGTCCGAGAACAAGACTCCAACTGCACCATTTGACGGTGGCTGTTGCTGCCTTCATGTGAAATCGTCTCTGCTACTGTGTTGGACTAATGTTACTGCTCGACTGCCCTATTTTAGTTAATAGGCTACAGATAAAAAGCTTGTTCATCGCTCAGCAAGCCCCGCCCACTATCAACAGGGCAAACATGAGAGAGAGTTAACACTAGCTAGTTCATCGCTCAGCAATTAAGCCCCGCTATCAACAGACCAATGAACATAGCGTGTCACTTCCTTCTCTGGGTGGAGTCTTGCCAAATGACGATTGAAGTTCAAGGTTGTCAAGTCAAGTCATTTATTTATATAGCACATATAAAAACAACAGGGGTTGAGCCAAAGTGCTTCATAAAAAAGTTAGCTAAGAAGTTTTAACATGGGCAATAAGACCATACATCTACACAAGATTATAGGGGAGAGCGGGGTAAGATGAGCCAGAGGGTAAGATGAGCCACCCCCTGTTTCTAAGAAACAGTAAACAAATGTGACCATGTGACCACATTCGGGGGGGGGGCATTTACTTACACTTGTGGAGAGGAGCACCACATGTCAAACTAGGTGAGGGAGATATTTATAAAAATGTGTTTTTGTGCTTTCTAAGTCAATTCCATGTTTGTCCACAGTGAAGATGATTTAGAGAAGACAAAAGTAGAATAATATTTAGACACATTAGGGTTAAGTTAGTGGCTTTCTAAGCTATGATATGAATGCTAATAAAAATTATTTTGATTAGCCTAATCCCCTTTATTAGCATTTTTCTACAAAATGGTGGCCACGGGGTAAGACGAGCCATTAGATGTGGGGCAAGTTGAGCCACTGGCTCAACTTACCCCATTGGTGGCTGAGCTTACCCAATATGGATGACACTTAAGTTTTCACATTTACTGGTCATATATGACAACAACATATATATATATATATATATATATATATATATATATATATATATATATATATATATATATATGACATCAGATGAGGAAGACCAGTTATTAGATGTGGGGGATTATGTTGTGGCAAAATTCACGGGGAAGAAGAAAGTGCATTTCTTCATTGGCCAGATAATCAAATTGGATGTCTTTGAAATAGAGGCAAGATTTGTCAAAAGAAGCCGGTCATGCCATGGCTCTGCAAGAAAGCCAACCTTTGTCTTCAAAGAGAAAGATAAGGCTGTCCTGTCAAGACAGGATATTGTGAAAAAATTGCCCCACCCCTTTACTGTTGGGGGGACAGCACGGAGGGAGAGGCAAATGGTGTTCCCTTGCAATTTGAACGCTTGGAACATTGAATAATGATGAAATGATTGATGGAATGATTGCTGCATGTTTTAGCAATGTTTTAACCTACTGAAAGAAATAAGATTTTTTGGCACTGTTCTACTGTTTTAGTAATTTCTATAATATAGTATATCTCTCATTCCCTCTCTAACCATCCCTCTTTCTATCTATCTATGCATATCCCTCCCTATCCCATCTCGTTCTATCACCTCTCTCTTCATCTCCCCTTCTCTATGCAACGGCCCTATCCCCCACTTGATTGACTTGACTTGATTCACTGATTGCATTTCTAATAATAAAAGTTGTTTACTTTGTTAACCTAACATGTTTTGTGTTGGCTCAGTTTACCCCACACAGTGGCTCATCTTACCCCGTGCATGGGGTAAGTTGAGCCACTTGACATTTTTTTTTCAAGAGGTAATATCACTCTAACCATAAGAGCTTATCAATTATGTTTTGCTCAGATAGTAACAGTACACTTTGAAATTTGGTATGGTGTGTAGACTGGAAGCAAAAATGGCTTTAACATGTAGTTATGATGAAAAATGTAAAAAGTGGCTCATCTTACCCCGCTCTCCCCTATGTGGTTATTGGTGGCACAACAACAAAAATAAGTAAGTAAATAAAATAAAACCAGACGTCAGTCTGAATTAAAAGTAAGTGAGAAAAAATAGGTCTTAAGATTGGATTTAAAAGAGGTAATTGTAAGGGAGGATTTGATGTGTGGAGGGAGGGTATTCCAAAGCTTTGGAGCAGCTACAGAGAAAGCTCGGTCACCACAGGTTTTGAGGCGTGAACGTGGGACGGTAAGGAGTGATTTATTTTGTGACCTGAGTGCAGAGTGTGGGAACAGAAGTTCAAAAATGTATGGTGGGGTTAAACCATTAAGGGCTTTAAAAACAAAAAGTTAAATTTTAAACTCAATTCTGAATTTAACTGGAAGCCAGTGGAGCTGAGCTAAAATCAGCGTAATGTGTTCCCTCTTTTTTGTGTTGGTATTGAGCCTGGCAGCAGCATTCTGTACAAGCTGAAGTTTGTTGAGATTTGATTGTGACATACCTATGTACAGGGAATTACAGTAGTCTAAATGGGAGGAGACGAATGCATGGATGACTGGTTCAAGGTCTGTTGGGGATAGAATGGGTTTCAGCTTGGTTATGGTTCTTAATTGATAGTAGACCCCGAAGCCGTTTGTTTTCAGGATAATGGCTGGCTGATGAAATTATTGGCTGGCTAGCTGACTCAGCCAAAACCTTAATGGCTGCTGCAGCCACCAAAATGTTTATGGCTACAAATGGCTGATACTGGACGTCACTGTGTGGCATATATCCGGGCGAACGGATCAAACAAATGGGGGGAATAAATAGCAAATTACCACAGGTCCCCTGGTCTCTTACTTCATTGTAAATATAAATCTAGCAAGATTGTAGTTCAATGCTAATAATAAGCTAATCTGGATTGTTCGAGGAAGGCATCTAGCTATCTACTCTCACTAGCAATGACCAGTGAAGGACTGGCAGCTATCTTACTATGATGAAAGTAGAGTGGTGGAGTACTTTTTTTTTTTTTAATCAATCTCGAAGTATGTGAATAGGGTTGCCACATCTGAGTTGTAAAAAACCGGGACACATCGGTCGGCGGCCGCGCCTGCGCGCACGTACGAGCGCGGGGGTTGAGGGCTGCGGACACGCACATCTACAATGCCTTATGTGAATGTTCACGTTTAAAAATAAAACAGTTCAACTGGTGCAGTTAGGCGTTTAGTTAAAATTCATTTTGTCTTCTTAACCCTTAAATGGGCACTACCACAAATATTATTACAAAAAATAATTTCATATAGGAATGATCTTATTTGGACGCCAATATTTTTTTAACAATATATTTTTTTCTTTTTGACAGGTACCGGATCTTCTACTTCATTCTGTCCGACTCCCTCATCGTCTGTCTCTCCTCCCATTCCGTTTCCAAATCAAAATAATACAAATATAATCAATATAATTTCTCTCAGTCTGCTTCGTTGTTGTTTTAGCCTTTTCTCTGGAGAACTGAACTTTAAAAGTTAGACTACCGTATCATACCAAATAGCCCTAATCCTTTGTTTTAATCACAAGAGAGAGGTGCTATGTTATTGGGACAACTGATTTATTCATTTCTCACGCCAGTGTTCAGGCATTCTTTTTTGATATATTTAATGATTTATTTAATGATTCATTTATTGATGAAACTGGCCCAGGCTTTAGAACCAGCCTTTATCAGAATCAGAACATAGGAAGTAGACAGCCAGCCTACTCGCGCACCGACCAAGGGAACTCTCACCTATTGTTTGGTATTACGGTATTCCAGTATCTTTGATTTCGCGCGGCCGCCGTTGTATTGACCACGATCACCTAGCAACGGCGACTGGCTGCGTGCGCAAACATTCGGTGAGGCCACACAAGTAGCTGCCTACAATATGCCCGCTTACGTGAAAACTATTAATATGTTAAGTGGCTGCGAGAAACATTAATGATTTGTGTTTATTTCAATGGGGGATAATGTGAGGAAGTAAAAAACCAGGACAAAACATGTCCCGGGAAGGTTATTCCATTTTCCTGGACATTTTCCATTTTCCACAAAAAAACCGGGACGTGCAAACAAACAAACAAAAAAATACCTTTACACTTTCCCTCAGCAGCGGCAAAGAATGCAGCCATCTCGTCGATATCGGAGTCGATTGATGCTCTGGGTGGGTTCCCGGGTTCCCCAGTGTATCGTGGTAACGGTGTGAGGGGCGGGAAGCCAGACAGGTAGTCACAACGGCAAGCTTGTGGTGGCTCTCTGTGCTGTGATATCAGTTCTAAATCTCTACAGTGTATGCCTATACGTCTCTATTGTGTTACTACTAGTGTGTACAGTTGATCATGTTTGTGTCACTTTTCTTGTAGCTCATGATGTGGATAAACCCATTATTTGATGTACATAATTCTTAGTGGCTCAGCCAAATTTTATTAGATAGCGGCTCAAATTGGCTTACAAAATTATTGGCTGGCGGCGGCTCAAATTCTAAATGGCGGTTTTAGCGGCGCCTGGCGGCGGCTTCGGGGTCTAATTGATAGAAGCTGCCTTTAACCACGCTACTGACTTGCTTGTTGAAATTGAAGGAGCTGTCTAGTAGAACGCCCAGATTTCTGACTACGCTATGTAGGTTTGACGAATGAGGGCCAAGTGCATTACTAAGGCTAGCGACAGAGGAGGAGGCGCCAAATAGAATGAATTCAGTTTTGCGATCATTAAGTTGCACAAAGTTGCTTGCCATCCAAGATTTAATATCCTCAAGACAGCTAAACAGTTTGTTGAGGGTGGAAGTGCAATTTGGAGTGAAGGGCAGGTAGAGCTGTGTATCATCGGCATAGCAGTGATATTGAATGTTGTGCTTCTTGAGGATAGAGCCCAGGGGCAGCATGTAAAGGGAGAAAAGTAGGGGGCCTAGAATGGATCCTTGGGGGACACCATATTTACTTGCAGCAGTGGAGGAAGGCTGGCTGCCTACTTTAACACAAAAGGTTCTATCCTCCAAATAGGACCTAAACCAGTTCAGTTCTGTTGGCGCACCAACAGAATATTGTGGTCTATAGTGTCAAATGCAGCACTGAGGTCAAGCAGGAGAAGGCTGGCACATGAACCAGAGTCTATGGTGAGCAAGATGTCATTATGCACTTTACGTAAGGCAGACTCTGTGCTGTGAAGGGCTCTGAAACCTGACTGAAATTTATCCAAAATGTTAAAGTTGTTTAGGTGGGAGGAAAGCTGCTGGAAAACCACTTTTTCTAAAATCTTAGAGAAAAACGGTAGTTTAGAGATGGGTCTAAAGTTCTTGGGGTCATTGGGGTCCAGACTGGGCTTTTTTAACAGAGGCTGGACTACTGCATGCTTAAAGCTAGAGGGGACAATACCATTAGATAGGGAGCAGTTTACAGTAGCTAGTATAATGGGGCAGAATGTACTAAAAACTTCCTTGAAGAGTCAAGAGGGCATGATGTCAGAGGGGGAAAAGGAAGGCTTCAAATGAGGACACTATATCAGACAGCTGAGAGGAGGATACCAGAGAGAACAGCTGAAAGGGGCTGACTGGTTCGAGAGTCTCTGGTGGAGCAGAGTTTACAGGTGAGATATTAAATCTGATTTTGTAAATTTTTTCAATGAAGAATTCTAAAAATTCCTCACAGGTAATTGATGTGTCAGCAGGGTTTACAGCAGGGTAAAGGAATGAATTTATTGTTTTAAAAAGTACCCTAGGCCTGTGAGCCTGGGTGTTAATCAACTGAGCAAAATAATCAGCCTTTGCTTCCTTAACAGAGAGTTGATAGAGCTTTAAATGCTGTTGGAAGATTTCAAAGGAGACTTGGAGTTTATCTTGTTTCCACTTTCACTCTGCCCTTCTACAGGCTTGACAGAGGGCACGAGTGGAGTCATTTAGCCAGGGTATGGTTGTTAGGGTTTTGCTGGGATTCGAACCTGGCTCGCTGGTGTGATAATCCAGCAAACCCCCACTAGGCCACCAGGGGGATGACTCAAGTGCAGAGGCGTGAGGCGAAAGTAGAGTATCAAAAACAGTTTATTTACAATATATACAATCCAGGGGAAAAACAAAAAGAATAATCCAAAAGTTCAGAAGATATACAAAAATAAAAATATCCCAAGGTTAAATGTCCAAAATCCAACTCAGAAAAGAAGAGGCAAAAACTCAAATGCTCAGAAGATCCAAAGGTCAAAACAAAAATCCACAAAGTCCAAAAGAAAGCAACAAAAACCAAGAAAGCTAAGACACAGGCAAAGTACATGGGCCAGCGGGAACTAGCACTAACAGCATAGCATAAAGACTCTGTGACTAGGGACCAAACAGAGGGAGTATAAATACACAAAATAAATTGAACACAGGTGACGATAATGAAGACAAACAGGCAATCAACACGAACACAAAACACAGGAACAGTGGCGGCCTCTAGAGGCCAAAACAAACATGACAAGAAAAGGAAATAACAGCGGCCTCTAGAGGCCAAAACAGTCCCAGTCCTAACAATGGTGATATTGGTCTTGGGCCATTTTAATTTTAAGGGGGCTATCTGATCCAAGGTATGGGAGCAGGACCAATTAAAAAGAGAGACCAGTTCTTCTACGTCAGTACAGGAAAAGGATCAGGAGAATGAGAGGGGAGAGTGAGCTCAAAGAGGTCAGAAAAATGTGAGGCTGTAGCAGAGTTAATGGAACGGGCAAGGTGATAGGGTTGAGGAGGGGGGAGGGAGGGCCAACAAGACTCAAACTCTGTCAAGAAATGGTCAGACACAGCAGTGTTAGTGATATCAACATCTGCAATACAAAGACCCAGTGGCAGGACCAGGTCCAGTGTGTCACCTCTCAGATGTGTGAGGCCAGAAACTGACTGAGTTAGATTGAAGGAATCAATCAGATTTAAAAATTCCTTTACCATCGGCTTGGTGGGAGAGCAAATATGAATGTTGAAATCTCCCAAAATCAGTAATTTCTCGGAGCGAGAAGCCATAAAGGACAGGAGGTCAGAAAACTCTTGTAAGAAACTGCTACTGGCTTTAGAGGGTCTATACACCAGAGCACATTGTCCCCGTCATCTCCTCGATAGTTCTTCTACATATGGAACACATAGCAGTGCATTTTTTCCCACTGCACAATAAGTCTTTATAAGCAAAGCGGACAATCCTAGGGGTTGTCCAGGCATTTTAGCGCCATTAATGTTAGTTTGTTCCTGAACATGACGTATGAACAGGCAGGGGCGCAGATAGGATTTTTGAACTGGGGGGGACTGAGCTGTCAGCAAATGATTCCATTTTGTATATATATATATATATATATATATATATATATATATATATATATATACACACACACACTACCGTTCAAAAGTTTGGGGTCACTTTGAAATGTCCTTATTTTTGAAAGAAAAGCACTGTTCTTTTCAATGAAGATCACTTTAAACTAATCAGAAATCCACTCTATACATTGCTAATGTGGTAAATGACTATTCTAGCTGCAAATGTCTGGTTTTTGGTGCAATATCTCCATAGGTGTATAGAGGCCCATTTCCAGCAACTCTCACTCCAGTGTTCTAATGGTACAATGTGTTTGCTCATTGCCTCAGAAGGCTAATGGATGATTAGAAAACCCTTGTACAATCATGTTAGCACAGCTGAAAACAGTTGAGCTCTTTAGAGAAGCTATAAAACTGACCTTCCTTTGAGCAGATTGAGTTTCTGGAGCATCACATTTGTGGGGTCGATTAAATGCTCAAAATGGCCAGAAAAATGTCTTGACTATATTTTCTATTCATTTTACAACTTATGGTGGTAAATAAAAGTGTGACTTTTCATGGAAAACACAAAATTGTCTGGGTGACCCCAAACTTTTGAACAGTAGTGTGTATACATGTTATTTCACCTCCCTCACTGCCATCACCAGGAACTACCTGCAGGCCAGGACAATGATAACATTTTAACATAGCCTATGGAAATCCAAAGTTTACACATTATCATCACGCACAGAAATTGCAAAACTACAAAACTAGTTTTAAAACCGCTAAGTTCCAACTGTTAAACATAGCGAGAGGCTGGGCTACGTGTGTGCGTGTAAAGTGTAAACCAGTGCATCCTGACTTTCTAACTATGCCTGTGTGTTGCGTGAGCGGCAGTCAGTCAACAACTCTTCGCAAAGTTTCCTTATGAAACAATATGCTCGCTGAAATTATGGCAGGGAACGCCAGATTAAACATTAAAACTGCCTTCTGAGCACTGTATCTACAGGCTGCCACCGAAAGAAGGAGGCTACCAGAAAGGCATCTCTACTCCGTACGATTTTACTTTCACTACGACATTACTTTGAACAGACTATCAAAAAATTGCAAGGTGATATGATAAAGTAAGGCACAGTTTACTTACAGTCATTTTTTTTTTTTTTTTGAAAAAACGATGCAATCGTTTTCTGCCTTTTGGCACCCTTCATCATGCCGTGTTGGGGTCCTGAACTAGGAGGCGCTGTCCCCGATATGCCTGTCAAACTTGTAACCATAGCAACCAAGCTCGAGCTCGCAACCTGTGCAGTCTGCGCAGTTGCAACTATGTATGTACTGCTGTGCACCTCAATAAACCGAATGGTAATTAGTCTTTTGATTTTTCCGTGAGGTTTGCCTTATGCAAAGAAAGACAGCATAGACGTTTTTTCCTCCCTATAAGTGGGGGGGACCGAACGAGGTGAATTTAAATCTGGGTGGGACGAATCCCCCCCGTCCCCCCCTCTATCTGCGCACGTGTGAACAGGTGAATGTGCATTCTCTTGCATGAAATTAGTATAAAAATTAATGTAGATATAAATATCTTATGCCAAATTATTATGGCATGTTACAAAAAATAAAGAAAAAATCCTAGTCCTCATCTCCAATTTACGAGTCCGAATGCAGTTAATGAACGAGCCCGAGTCCAAGTCATCAGTGCTCAAGTCCAAGTCAAGTCATAAGTCCTTAAAATTAGGGCACGAGTTGGACTTGAGTACTACAAGCCTGGTGTGATCTTTTTTGCCAGGAAGGATATAGCAACTCATATCATCACTCTTTTCAACCATAGTGAGCAGAAAAGCATCTCAGTATGCAGCAGAAAACCACATTGGGTTCCACTCCTGCAGCCAAGAACAGGAATCTTAAAATCAACAAGTTCCTATTAAAGTGACCGGTGAGTGTACATTATCCATTATTTACAGTAATTAACACTTTTTGACCAGAATCAGAATTGAGATTGAATCGACAGCTCTGTGGTATAAAGATGAAAAATCAGTCAGAGAAAAATTTCCTGAGATAACAACCTTTCTTTCTCTCATTCACCTTCTGGAGACTTTGACCTCACATCAGATTTATTAATGCCATGTCCCAACAAGCTGTTTTAATTTCCGTCTCATATGACATTCTAACAAGCCACAGACAGTCCGTAATGAAACTGTCTAGGACACATAAATAATACTGACATTTAGCAAGAATGATTATTTATCTTTGCAGAAGAGAGAATCTGTGGTTGCCTGTCTATTAGGGGTGTAACACAGTGCCACTATCTGTATCTGCATCTATTTATGTGCTCGAAATATTCATATCTGTATCTGGAGATTTAAACCCAAAATGGTGCAGCCTAAACGAGAAGCTCTGACAGTTCCTCAAACTCTGCTACATCACTCAAGTTTATATTTGGTCTCAACCACAGATGTGTGTGCAGCTGTTTTGTTTTTTTTCATTCTGTCCACACAATTTTTGCTTGTACCTGCCCACAATATTTTCTAACTGATTTGGTTCTGTTTAGCAAACTATAAACAAACTAGTAGCTTAATTTAAACTACCATGACCCTGACCAAGCAGTTACTATCACATCTACTCCCCCAGACCACAAGACGGCACTCTTACTCATGTTTATGAATGACTACTTTCATTGTCTAGCTGATTTCCTGTGCTCACCTTAGTTGTTCAGTATTTCCTCTGCAGTTCTGTCTTTTTTTTCTTAGGCCCTGTCCACACGGCAACGGATTCAGTTGAATCTGATAAAATTGTTTATCGTTTCGGCCTGGCGTCCACACGGCACCGGCGTTTTGGGTGCCCCAAAACGAAATCTTTTGAGAACAGGTTCCAGAGTGAAAAAATCTGGCAACGGAGCCGTTGCGAAGTCGTCTGGATGAGTAGAACGGATTTGTTTACGATGACGTCACAACCACGTGCTTCACGCCGGGTAGAAGTGTAACGAACTCGATGCGAATTGTCAACAAATCCTATAACTTGGTTCATGAAACGCACTTACAAAATATTTTCACTGTGAATATTTATTGTGTAATGGTGCAAAGTGAGAGAGAGAGAGAGAGAGAGAGAGAGAGAGTGTGAGAGAATAGCCCTTAGGGCAGAGTCAATCCCGCCAGCAAAAATAGGGGGAAAAAAGGAGCAATCTCACCTCTTCAGATGTTTATTCCAGACCATTAAAGAATTCTGGAGGATATCAGAATGTTGGCGTACCGGCTTCCATCTACCCCTGTTCATTCCTCTTTCCGCGTCTCCATTCAAAAAACGAGCACGTGATTTAAAGGGACTATATCCATAGGATAGGGAGTGAGAAAGTGTGTGCGTGTGACAGCGACAGGGATAGTCACTGTGCGCATGCACAGTTATGTGCATGCGTCTACTTCTATTGTTCTGGTGTCTCCGATGGGACCGTCTTACAGCACACGTAATGGTGTGGCATGTGTATTGCATCATTTTCAGTAAGCGTTGCATTGCCATATGAACCTGATATTTTACTGATCCGTTGCCCATGTGGACGCGATATTTAAAAAAAATAATAATCTCGTTGCCGTTGTCGTGTGGATGTAGCCTTAGTTGCTTGGCATTTGTTTCTCTGAGAACGCCATTTTCATTTTAGTTGGTTTTGCAAGGACTTTTCCTGCCTTTTGGTTGGTTTTTAGTGAGTTGTTTGTCTGAATAAAGCTTATCTGCACTTGCAACCACTTCTCTAGATTTCTTAGTTACTAAAGGATGAATTAGTAAATGCATTGTGCAGCGAGGGCAGCACGGTGGTGTAGTGGTTAGCACTGTTGCCTCACAGCAAGAAGGTCCTGGGTTTGAGCCCAGCAGCCAATGAGGGCCTTTCTGTGTGGAGTTTGCATGTTCTCCCTGTGTCTGTGTGGGTTTCCTCTGGGTGCTCTGGTTTCCCCCACAGTCCAAAGACATACAGGTTAGGCTAATTGGTGACTCTAAATTGACCATAGGTGTGAGTGTGAATGGTTGTTTGTCTTTATATGTCAGTCCTGCAATGACCTGGCGACTTGTCCAGGGTGTACCCCGCCTCTCACCAATAGTCAGTTGGGATAGGCTCCAGTTTGCCCATGACTCTGCACAGGATAAGTGGTTACAGATAATGCATGGATGGATGGATGGATTGTGCAGCGACTCATGTTCATGGTATTAAATGTGCTCTTCCTATATTGCATGACCTACTTGTTGCATTTTGCAGGATCCTAGTCCAATGCACACCTCTAGTCTCAACTTTAATAATAATAATAATAATAAATCTCCTATTTGCACCTTTCATGATATCTGTTTCAAAAATATCATCTGTTCACTCTGGATAATGTACCTGTTTGATTGACAGTCAAGTGAAAAAGAAAGCACACCCTCTTTCAAGTCTACAGTAGGTTTTAAGTGTCAGGACATCATTAAAAATCAGCTGGTCTTTACCAGGTCTTAAAATTAGTAAACACAACCTCAGATGACCAATAAACATGACATATTCAACCTGTCATTATTTATTTAACACAAAGTAAGCCAAAAATGCAGTAGCAGTGTGTGAAAAGTTAACTACACCCTTACGGCTTCCATAGAAATTATGAAGGCAATTACAGTGGTGCTTGAACGTTTGTGACCCCTTTAGAATTTTCTATATATTTCTGCATAAATATGACCTAAATCATCAACAGATTTTCACACAAGTCCTAAAAGTAGATAAAGAGAACCCAGTTAAACAAATGAGACAAAAAATATTATACTTGGTCATTTATTTATTGAGGAAAATGATCCAATATTACATATCTGTGAGTGGCAAAAGTATGTGAACCTTTGCTTTCAGTATCTGGTGTGACCCCCTTGTGCAGCAATAACTGCAACTAAACATTTCTGGTAACTGTTGATCAGTCCTGCACACCGGCTTGGAGGAATTTTAGCCCATTCCTCCATATAGACTGGTACCAAAATTCAAAAAAGTGCTTATTTAAGGAGTTAAAGGCATTTTTGAGACAAAGTCGGCAAACAGTCTTATTTTGTCAATTTGGGTGTGCCGAATTCAAATCTGCAATATGCCGAGCTCTATCTGACCTCTGTTGACCTCTAGAGGTCATTGAACTTTGAGCCTGTAAACGTCTCAGCTGAACCCAGTTTCTCAGCTTTCTAAGGAATGAAATGTATTAAAATGATTAATGAAGTTAGCAAATGGCCTTGTTTGTTAAATGTTTGGGTGCTGAATTCATTTTTCGTTTGTAAAACGACATATGACCTCTGATAACCTCAAGGTCATTAAACTTGGCCTATAGGGGGGCGTCGTGGCTCAGGTGGTTAAGGCGCCATACCATGAATGCGGGCGACCCGGGTTCGATCCCTTCCCATCTCTCTCTCTCCCGCTCATTTCCTGTCTCTACACTGTCCTATCCAATAAAGGTGTAAAAAGCCCAAAAAAAATCTTTAAAAAAAAAAAAAAACTTGGCCTATAGGCCTATGCATTTAACGGTATTTTTAAACTGACCTTACTCCCCCAAAAAGAATATGAACAGACAAAAAACAAATAGAAAGGAACAAATACAACATTAAATGCCAGTCCATGGACATGTG
Source organism: Neoarius graeffei (assembly GCF_027579695.1). Taxonomy (NCBI): domain Eukaryota; kingdom Metazoa; phylum Chordata; class Actinopteri; order Siluriformes; family Ariidae; genus Neoarius; species Neoarius graeffei. The sequence continues at coordinate 11,638,887 of NC_083576.1, read as the reverse complement.
ACTTACTTTTCACAATGAGAATCACCTTACATAACATTGCATTACATTTAGCGGTTATTGTTTATACAAAGCTACTGAAAAAAGGACAGATTCAGCAGCATACAAAATGTGGGGGCATACAGGGTATACAGGTTAATCAGGGTTAGTATATATGAGAGTTTTTTTCTTTGTTGTTTGTGTTTTGTTTTGTTTTAAACGGGGTAAAGCCTTTACAAAAAACCATGAACTCCTCTGTATCCCAAAGTATTCTAGAGGCAAACGTGAGGCCATCTGTCCAACAGCTAAAGCTTGGCTGCAATTGGGTCATGCAACAGGACAATGATCCCAAGCACACCATCAAATCTACAGCAGAATGGCTGGAAAAGAAAAGAATCAAAGTGTTGGAATGGCCAAGTCAAAGTCCAGACCTCAACCCAATTGAAATGCTGTGGTGGGACCTTAAGAGAGCTGTGCATAAACAAATGCCCTCAAACATGAATGAACTGAAGTAATGTTGTAAAGAAGAGCGGGCCAAAATTCCTCCACAACGATGTGAGAGACTGGTAAACTCATACAGAAAACGATTGCTTGAAGTTATTACTGCGAAAGGTGGTTCTACAAGCTATTGAATCATGAGGTGTACTTACTTTTTCACACATGGATTCTGCATTTTCACTTAATTTTTGTGAAATAAATAATGACACGATGGAATCTGTTGTGTGTTGCTTTACACCTAAGGTTAGAATTGCATAATTTTAGGACCTGGTAAGGACCAGATGATTTTTTATGTCATGTCTTGGTTGGTAAAACCATGTAACTGGAAAAGGATGTACTTTTTTTTTCACATGACTGTATATGTCTAAAGGTCAGACGTGTGTGTTTGCTATTTAAAATTTCTCTCCATCCAATATACGACACAGCTCTCCTTTTAACAATTATATTCCAGTTATTTATTGAATAGCAGTGGAATGGTTGACTTCTTTGATCAATTTCAAGTCGTACTTATGTGTTTCCTTGCTACAAATCGTTCATATGCAGTACTTTCATATCAGGATCGTTACATAGGTCATTAAAATATAATCGATATTTTTAGTACAAAGCAAAATACTGAATGACTTGAATTACGCATCGAAAACCTGTTTAAATATTCATTATCTTGATCACCAATTTGTTGTAAGATGCGCTGCATATTTTGACAAAAATTTCATGCAGATTTTTTTGTTTTAATATCATTGTAATACACTGATAAGACTACATTTGCCTTTACTACAAGTGCTAAAGAGAGATTAAGTGTGTTTGTGTGTTGTGTACCCTCTCATGAACAGCAGTTTACTCGGCTTAAAATGTCACCAAGCAGCTAAGAGCATCATTTCAACCTCAAATCATCTCAAGTGTTTCCCTTTCATTCCCAGTCTTAAATTGTTCCCCTCATTGGTGCAAGATTTTGTCCTCCTTTGCTGCAGTATTAAATATTTTTTTAATAAGCCAGCAACCATTAGAAATCAGCCCTGAGCAGAGGACTACTTTCACACCAGGTTTCACATCATTAAGAGTCTGCTGAAGTACTTTATTCTGCTAAATTAACAAAAGCAAGACAACGATCGCTGGTATTTAAAGAGGCTAATGCAGCTTTCGTAAAAAGGCTTTACATACTGAATCAGTGATATTTTAGGATTAGACATTTCCCTGTCTGATGTCTTACACAAACTGGCCTCCTGCACCGAGGGCGATTATTAGTTTTCAATATTTTAGCACAATAAAGGCACAGTTAGCTGCACGAATGTCAATACAAAGAAGCTGTCTCTAATCTCATTATTGAGCTCTGACAGAAATGTCATTAGGCTAATTTCAGAATGAACACTGGAACATATTAAAGGGTTTACATATTTGTACAGTGTAATCCAATTCAATAATTGAGCAAAATCACTTTGAAATGGTTACACACTTCATATTAAGGTGGCCCTTAAGTGCAAAACACATTTACAAGCCAAAATACAACAAGAAGTCAGAGAATGCAACAGCAAATCAGAAAACACAACAGGAAATCTGTAAACGCAACAGTAAAACCAAAAACAGCAGCAAATTTGTCGATACAACAGTAAAACCGCAAGCATAACAGAAAACCAGGAAACACATCAGCAAATGTGTAAATATGAGAAATTTGTAAACACACCAGAAAAAGCTAAAATGCAACAGGAAGTTTGTTTACACAACAAGAAAACCAAAATCAACAACAAATTTGTTTACACAACCGTGAAACCAAAAACAATGGCAAATTTGTTAACATTACAAATTTATAAACCCATCAGAAAAACCTAAAACACAACAGCAAATCAGAAAACACAACATCAAATGTGTAAACATGGCAAATTTGTAAACACACCAGAAAAAATAACAAGCAAAAACACAACAGCAAATTTGTTTACACAACAGGAAAACCAAAAACAGCAGCAAATTTGTAAATATTACAAATTTACAAACCCATCAGAAAAACCGAAAACACAACAGCAAATTTGTTTACACAACAGTGAAACCAAAAACAATGGCAAATTTGTAAACATCACAAATTTGTAAACACACCAGAAAAACCGAAAACACAACAGCAAATTTGTTTACGCAACAACAAATCAGAAAACACAGCAGCAAATGTGTAAACATGACAAATTTGTAAACACAACACCAAACCAAAAATACACGAGTAAAACCACAAGCATAAGAAATTTGTTTACGCAACAGGAAAACCAAAAACAACAACAAATGTGTAAACTTGACAAATTTGGAAACACACAAGAAAAACTGAAAACACAACAGCAAATTTGTTTACACAACAGCAAATCAGAAAACACAACAGCAAATGTGTAAACATGACAAATTTGTAAACACAACACCAAACCAAATATACTACAGTAAAACCACAAGCATAACAGGAAATGTGTTTACACAACAGGAAAACCAAAAACAGCAGCAAATGTGTAAACTTGACAAATTTCTAAACACTACTCCAAACCAAAAACGCACCAGTAAAACCACAAACATAACAGCAAATTTGTTTACACAACAGCAAATCAGAAAACACAACAGCAAATATGTAAACATGACAAATGTGTAAACACACCAGAAAAACCGAAAACACAACAGCAAATTTGTTTACACAACAGGAAAACCAAAAACAGCAGCAAATCAGAAAATGCAAAAACAAAAAACACAACCTCTAATATTAAACGTGACAGCAAATTTTTAAACCTAAAATTTGTAATTTTTTTTAGATTATGGCGTGCTCTTTTTCCAATGGTTTAGAGTCTTTTTTTAGGTTTGGGTGCTCTTTAATCCAAGGTATTCTAGATCCACAGCCAAAAAAGAGAAAAATCTCTGACTAAGGCACTCCAGATTAAAATGTCTTTAATATTTTAGACAAGTCCTACATGGACAAATTAAAAACAAAGCCCATGCGTAGCGGCATGGGTGCCTTCTTCAGGGCAATATCACAAAGGAACAAGGTAGCTTTGTTCAAGATGTAGAAAAGGACAGGTGAAGACAATTGGATAATTAGTCCTGAAGCTCTACACATTGCTGAGTCCGCCCCTCACACAGCTCCCAGCACTAAAAAGTTTTCCATCAAAAACTGTCAATCAATGGCTTGGACCCGCCTCTCACACGGCTCCCAATCCAAGACAGCCATCATTCAAAATATTGCAAAAGCATCAAAAATACACATATATTCCAGTCACTGCAAGTATACACAACCCACATGCATGCACAAAAGGTACAGAGAGAGAGAAAAAAATATAAAAGTCTTTTCTTTCAGATAGAACCATGCAAAGCCAAAAACCATCACAAAAAAGGTGTGTAGTCTATTTCCTCATTCAAGCCTGGAAACTCCATTGCTTTTAACTTCCAAATCCAAAAAGTTTCCCGTTGTAATAGTAACTTCAGTTTGTCACCTCCACAGATTGATCTCATCTCATCTCATTATCTCTAGCCACTTTATCCTGTTCTACAGGGTCGCAGGCAAGCTGGAGCCTATCCCAGCTGACTACGGGCGAAAGGCGGGGTACACCCTGGACAAGTCGCCAGGTCATCACAGGGCTGACACATAGACACAGACAACCATTCACACTCACATTCACACCTACGGTCAATTTAGAGTCACCAGTTAACCTAACCTGCATGTCTTTGGACTGTGGGGGAAACCGGAGCACCCGGAGGAAACCCACGCGGACACGGGGAGAACATGCAAACTCCGCACAGAAAGGCCCTCGCCGGCCACGGGGCTCAAACCCAGGACCTTCTTGCTGTGAGGCGACAGCGCTAACCACTACACCACCGTGCCGCCCCCACAGATTGATGTTTTTACAATTTCAATGCCTTGGATTTTCAGGCTTGAATTTCAGGCTAAAATTTGTAAATTAGAAAACCTAACAACAAATTCATAAACACATCAGCAAAACCAAAAACATATCCAATTTGTAAACACAACAGTACAAAACACCGCAAAACCAAACGCACACCATGAAACACCACATTTACCATACACCATCAAAACAAGAAACAAAAACAAAACAGCAAATCAGAAATCACATCAAAATTCGTGAGCACAACAGCAAATCAGAAAAACATAGACTGTAAACCCAGAGTCCTGACTAAACATCCCATGCTTGATGCCGATTGGTCACGCCGTATGACAAGTAATATGTTCTCTACTCAAAAGTGGACATGCATTTAAATCCAAACACAGCTGCTGTCATTATCTGCACATAATACAGATCAATATTTAATTCAAAGCAACATGAGGAAAGAGATACAACACTTCTCTTGAGAGTAAAGAGATGAATAAAAGGAGATCAAACCTCTGGATCTGACAAATTTAGCTCCAGTGAACCCAGATACTGGTATGTGCATTTCCAGTCTCACTGCTGAAACAGGATGGGAATGTGGGAATTCTGTGCTTTACAGGAAACTGATTGACGGCTGGGATTAACAGGGACACGGTCTTATTTTAAGTGAGTCTTATCTCCTGTTCTGGTTACATCAGTGTTGTAGTCGAGTCACGAAACCTCGAGTCCGAGTCCAGTTTCGAGTCCCCAGTGTTTAAGACCAAGTCAAGTCCAATTCATTAAAGAAAATTTTGAGTCGAGTCCAAGAACAAGACTCCAACTGCACCATTTGATGGTGGCTGTTGCTGCCTTTATGTGAAACTGTCTCTGCTACTGTGTTGGTCTAACGTTCCTGCTCGACTGCCCCATTTTAGTTAACAGGCTACAGATAAAAAGCTTGTTCATCGCTTAGCAAGCCCCACCCACTATCAACAGGGCAAATAATATGAGAGAGGGTTAACACTAGCTAGTTCATCGCTTAGCAAGCCCCGCCCACTATCAACAGGGCAATGAACATAGCGTGTCACTTCCTTCTGTGGGTGGAGTCTTACCAAATGACGATTGAAGTTTGAGGTCGTCCCTGTTGTCTCCTCGATAGTTCTTCTACATATGGAACACATAGCAGTGCATTTTTTCCCACTGCACAAGAAGTCTGTATAAGCAAAGTGGACAATCTTAGGGGTGTTCTCTCCAGGCATTTTAGCGCCATTAACGTGAGTTTGTTCCTGAACATGGCGTATGAACAGGTGAATGTGCATTCTCTTGCATGAAATTAGTATAAAAATTAATGTACGGTACAAATAAATACCTTATGCCAAATTATTATGGCATTGTGGCAGCGGGAGCCCTGTGATGACCTGCTGACTTGTCCAGGGTGTACCCCGCCTCTCGCCCATAGTCAGCTGGGATAGGCTCCAGCTTGCCTGCGACCCTGTAGAACAGGATAAGCGGTTACAGATAATGGATGGATGGATGGATGTGGCAGCGGGGGCATGGCCAAGCGTCAGTTTGTGAATGGAGGGCGGGGTTGGGGAAGGTGAGTGACCAAGTCATTACACCTGGTGTCAATTAATGTGTGTGAGAGCATGTGTGTTTGTTGCAGGGATGGTGGAGCATAAAAGGAGGGGGAGAGCAGAGAAGAGGTCTCTCCCAACCAGAACACGTGTGTGTGTGAGAGGGAGTGGCATGTGTGACTGTGTGTGAGTGACAAGCAAGTAAAGCTGAAAAGGCAAGAAAAGAAGGAAAATAAAGAGTGTGAGAGAAATCAACTCCCGCCTGCCGTGCTTCTGTGCTCCACCCACATCAGGGATCTGTTACAGTGGTGCCGTAACCCGGATGTACAGAAGGGAACCACCACATGGAGTTCTCCCCATTCAAAGAGCTCATCTATGCCCTCACTACTGCTCAGCAGAACCAGCATCAAGCGCTGACCACCCTCTGGAAGGAGCTAGAGCAATGCTTTGAAGCCTTGATGCTGGCCCAGCAGGAAGATCACCAGGCGTTCTGGCATCTGCTCGCGTCAGCAGGGGCTTCGACCATCACCACAGCAGGCACCCTCATGAAAATGAACCCGCAGGATGATCCGGAAACATTCCTCGCCTTCTTTGAGCAAGCGGCTGAAACGTGGGGGTGGCCGCTTGAGCAGCATGCGTTGCGCCTCCTCCCGCTTCTGACTGTCGAGGAGCAGCTCACAATGCAGCAGCTCCCTGCTGACAGCCGACTGATGCACACTGACCTGAAGAAAACCAACCCCCTCGCTGCCACAGGCATGTTACAAAAAATAAAGAAAAAAATCAGAGTCCTCGTCTCTAATTTACGAGTCCAAATACAGTTAATGCACGAGTCCAAGTCCGAGTCGTCAGTGCTCAAGTCCAACTCAAGTCACGAATCCTTAAAATTAGGGCACGAGTCGGACTCAAATCTGAGTCCTGGACTCGAGTCCTACAAGCCTGAGTTACACTGGACCATTACAGCAACAGAACTGAAAATACTGTAATGTTCAGGATAAACGTATATCATTTATCTTAAGAAGAAGAAGAAGAAGAAACCTTTATTTGTCACATGCACACTTCAAGCACAGTGAAATTCATCCTCTGCATTTAACCCATCTGAAGCAGTGAACACACGCGCACACACCCAGAGCAGTGGGCAGCCACACCAGAGCGCCCGGGGAGCAGTCAGGGGTTCGGTACCTTGCTCAAGGGCACCTCAGCCCAAGGCCGCCCCGCGTTAACCTAACTGCATGTCTTTTTGGATTGTGGGGGAAACCGGAGCACCCGGAGGAAACCCACGCAGACACGGGGAGAACATGCAAGCTCCACACAGAAAGGCCCTCACCGGAAATAACTTCATCATACTACTGCGCTCCTTTTTTTCTAACCTCACACTGATTGTGTTTGACTTAACTCAGACGTTGGAAGTTGGATTTTTTTTTTTTACCTTTGTATGTTGATTGATCTAAAGCAAAACACTAGTAGGTACAGTATAAATCAAAATCATCTTTTTTTTTTGTCGATTTGACCTCACTTGATGAACTCAGGGGTTGAAGAGATCTTCCTGACTTTCTAAAAACGAATTCTGAATTCTGGGGTTGTACTATTTGTTTGTTTGTTTGTTTTTTATTTAGTCAGAGTTCTGAGTTTTGGGTTTTAGCATGAGCGTCTGCCTCCAGACACCAGCAGAGTTGGCTGTAGAGCTGAATTGCCTTCAGTATCTCCAAAAACAGCAGGAAAGTAAGAAAAGTATAGAAGGGAAATTGGAAAGGAAGATAACCTTTTATTCAGGAAGAACGATCCTCCAGGGGTTTGAACTTTACTGCAGCTACCAAGAACATCTCTAATTGCATCCCAGATCTATTTTTCTGTCCTCGACTTGCTGGTTTGCACCGAGGTATGTTCTTTGCCACAGTTTAGCCCTTCAGCTTGTACTTTCACAACCTGGAAGGGGAGAATGACAGCCACTCAGATGAGTCACTGGCACCCAGTAAAAGGTTCACGACTTTATAAAAATTGAATGAAAGAAAAAATAAAGTGTGTGTGCAAGTCAGAATAAAATGCTGATGTGTGTGTGTTACTTTTGGAAGAGAAATTTCTCCTGAAATTTTGTTGGAAACCCTTGTCAAATTTGGGTTTTTACCTCCACCGAGGAGGTTATATTTTCGGTGCAGCTTGTTTGTCTTTCTGCTTATAAGCTGACAGGTTTCCAGGAAACTTGGTAGAAAGGTTGTAGCATAGTCCAGGGAACAAACCATTCAACTGTGGAGCGGATCCGAGCTGCAGGACGGAGCGATAAATTTAGTTTCACTTTCGCGAATGTTGCAAGGTACAGCATTTGGCGTTCGCAGAAGTCTGCACTCAACAATACCATACATCTTAAAACCCAGTAGTTGGCAGAAAAGTTAAATTACGACAAAACATAACCAATGTAGAAACATGAAGACTCCGTGTGGCAATCCACATTCACAGGGATCCGTGAGGAACTGACAAATAAAACGGTCAGTTGTTTGTATTGTCAGTTTGACAAACTAAATGTTGTCAAATTTGGAGCCAGAGTTTGTGTCGTAGAAATGAGAGTCTAAAGCTAGCCGCACACTACGCCGATCCATGCGGTACCGAACTGACCCATTTCAGAGCCGACTCCCGACAGGGCACGCACATATCCCCGACTAACTCACGACTGAAAGAAAGCAGAGGTTAATATCTTGGGCCATTATTAAAAAATGTTCTGTTTCCGGTCCACCGGCCGGGTGAGTGCCGTTTGTGCGGGTGAAATTTTTTTAATGTCGTTTTTTCGACATTTTTTTCGGGTTCGTAAATCTAAAATCAAACTTGACATTTCCGCATTCCCAGGGCTTTCCACTAAGGCTCATACTAGCCAGCCATGACAAATAAGTAGCCAGCTGGGGGGGAGTAAACACAAAATAAACTCCTGTGCACGCAGTTCCCAGGATTAAATGTATTTTCCACAGACCATTTATTTATTCACTTTACTCAAATACAAAGTAAAATGGAAGTAAATCTCTCTTTTCTTGCGTATTGCATCATGAGGCGTTCCTGGCTTGTAAATCTCTTATTTTCGGTGCATGACACATTCACGCAACTGAGCATGCGCCGAGTGCGCGCGCACACCACATGTCGGGGCGCGGATCTCCCTTGATCAACGGTTCAGTTTGACATTATTGTCAGTCCGTTCATTTTTCGAAAAGATAGAAGTCACATGATCACGAAATATCACGTGTTATATGCGAAAGATATGATTGGCTATTGCTAGAGACTCTCGCCGATCAGTCTGGCTCCCGATTAGTTTTTTGAATAGGCTGTGAGATGAGTCGGTACCATCGAAAACTAGTCTTTACACCTGACTCGCGACTTCAGTTGGCTCGGTACGCTGAAAATCGGCGTAGTGTGCGGCTAGCTTTAGTCAGATACACCTACTTAATTAATAGGCCTGCCCATTCCCCCAATACCAAGGTCCAGCGCATCACCACGGCTGTCAATCACTTCATTCCCAAGTGTTTCCACACCTTCTTATGAGATAGTAGAATTGCATTTTATAAACCAATTTCTGCAGGAAAATAAAACTCAGCAGATATCAACAGGGAAAACTAACTGTTTGAATTAGACCCTGTAGTCTACAGTGCAAGTCTACTGCAATACAACTGACCGTTTTATTTGTCAGTTCCCCACAGATCCCCGTGAATGTAGATTGTGAAATGGAGTAATCGTGTTTCTACATTGGTTATGTTTTGTCATAATTGAACTTTTGTGCCAGCTACTGGGTTTTAAGATGTATGGCATTGTTGAGTGCAGACGTCTGCCGAGGCCAAATGCCGTACCTCGGAACATTAGCAAAAGCAAAACTAAATTTGTGTATCCGAATGTATTTAGTTCAAAGTTGAAGTAGCTTCAGGAAGATGAAGTAGCATGACAGTGATAGTTTGCATCCACAAATCTGGGTTCTAAAACACGAGAGAGACTTTTAAGACTTTATGTTAAGCAACAAGGGTGGTTGTTTTTTTGTTTGAGGTTTTTTTATTTTTTTTGCATTGTGAATTTTTGTAAGTGGTTTTGAAAAGCTCAGTACACTGGCAAATTTTGAAGATGCCACACACTTAGGAGCTGCTCTCCCAGCTTCTGTGAAAGCAAAAATAACAGGAGGGTAAATTGGGACAAAATGGCTTACACCCAAGCGATACGAAAATACACCAGTGTTTTCCACTAAATTATACTAGCATTGGCTAAAAATGCAAATTACACTCGCTTTGGCTAAAAACACAAATTACATGTTGTTGGCTCAAGCTTCTTTATTGCTACTACATTTTATAAAATGGAAATTAAAAGTGTGATGTGCTACATTGTGCTATACAATTATATGATAATTTTTTTTTTTTTTAAGGTAAGTTTCTACTTACCTAGTGTCCAGTCCTATCTATATAGGATCCAGGGACTATCCTGGAAACAGGATTACAACCTGCACATGCACAAACAAACAAACAAGCAAACAAAACACACACATTTGGGATTGCAGTAGGAAACAGACATATTCAGAGAAAACCCACACTGTGCAGCACCAACACTACCTGCTGTGCCTCCATGCTGCCCAAAGGAAAAAATAAATAAATAAAAAAACAATGTTGTCCAATTAGCTTGATATATTGAGCAGTGTGTACATTTTGTACTGCGGGCCACAGATGGCATTTCATAAATGAGTATAAATGTAGGAGAGGCATAACTGAATACAAATATTGTTCCAAATGAAAAGATAATATGTTCTAAACAGATACAAATAGGAAGTGCAGGACTGTTTTGTTTTTTCAGTAAGGTTCACAGGGCATCAGGTTAAGACTAGAGGTGTGCATAGGAACTGAGATCCAGGAGGTTTTTTACTTTGATGCAAGTGAGCAAGCAGTCAGATATGAAGCTTGTAGGAC